>NC_139972.1:33523251-33577574 GCF_963993115.1 Abramis brama | reverse complement strand
GAGTGCTGATGAGTGATAATGAGGGTGACTGCTTGCAGGTGATTGAGGAGTGTGTGAAGGTAGTGAGCATGAAGGATACTAGGAAGTGTAGAGCTGAGGGTGACTAAGCTGGTGACTGTTACACGTGCATTAATGACACAACACACTTTAGATTAGTGATTAGACTTAGTGATCAGTGAATATGGAGATGATGACCATTTGATTTTATTTGATTCTGGGTTATTTCACAACAAATACATGTGTTCTAAACACACTGTTACAACAGCCAAAGAAAAATATAATAAAAAGTCAGGGTCAAGTGCTTAACTAAGGAACCACTAATTACAATAATGGTGATTAAACATTTTTTTCAATGAAACATCAACATTAACTAGAGCTAAACCTCTGTTAATTCTCAATAAGAACTTTTGTATTAAAATATTATTAAAATCCAAACATAATTTAAGATGCAGGTTAAATTTACATGTATGCATTTGGCAGAAACTTGAATCAAAAGTCAAATATAGTGCATTCAAGATATACATTATATCAGTTCATACGTTCCATGGAAATTGAACCCGTGATCATGGTGTGGTCTACTTAATCTACTGTTTGATTTACAGGAATGTCTGAAGTAGAAATAATTGGTTTGATAATGTAAGTCAATTTGACAACCTTAGACGACATTACAGCCTACTGTACTATTTCTATTCAGCCAAGATTTAAACAATTTATCCAATATTGTTTGTTACTGATTTAACTGATAGAATTACTAATCTGAAATAAGGTAAATGATAGTAATTATTAGGTAATTATAGTATATCTGGTAGCCAATTCCTGCATCCCTGATGCTAAATTTATGCATATCACTTGTGTTTGATAAAAACATCTCAGAGTCTGTTGCTTATCAGTTCTTGAGCTTGTGTGAGGCGTTCCAGTCGCTTCTTTAGATCAGCTCTCCTGCGTCCTCGCTCTGAGTCTTCATTCAGCAGTCTGACCACATCTGCCCCGTTCCTCAATTCTAGCATCTGATGCCGCAATGTCTTAGCCGCATCCTTCAGCATGAAGAGAATTATCAGCATGGGCACATAGTCTGTAAGGCGTTGATAGACAATCTATATGGAGACAGGACATGGAAAAATTAAGATAATTAATCCACCTTTTGGAGTTGGCTTCCCTTTACAGTGATATATCTGGTGAATCTCTTGTGCCAATGCACCTGCATTGTGTGGTTTGGTTGCACATACTGACTCAATTTAAAATTGTTATTAACTGATCATCGATCTGATCATAAAAATAAAAGTGCCTGGTAAAACAACCAAAATAGGGTTTTTACAGTGATGTCTTATGAAGACCCTTTTTTTTTTGTTCCTTGAAGAACTTTTCAGTAAAAAGAATTATGGCAATTGGTTGAAGACTCACTGGTGCCTCATAAGCAACCACCTGCGTCATCAATACTCCGATTTCTCTTCTTCAAGAAGATTTATCTTCCCATGGTAGTTGGTTTATATTCGTTGTGTTCATTGAGTGGATTATTCTCAGAAGGGTGTGGCTCTGTGTACCTGTTTCATTATGAGTGAGGACGCATATTGTCCTCACACACTTAAGTCCATTAAGTTATTGATCTATCAGCATGCTCACTGAATGCTTAGCAACTTATCTAATTGTCCACACTGTAAAAACTTCAGGGTGAAAGTGTTTTGTTGTCTTCTGTCCTTATTTTTGAGGAAGGAAGGAAGGAAGATCAGCTAACCCCCAAGGATTTATATCCAAGTCTGGAGGCTTACAGTGAGATTTCATTTAGCTTGGATGAGGATGATGTTTTGTCCTCGACTTCTGAGGAGCTTGCGGCAGTCCAACCGACATGCCTCCCCCGAGTGGGCAGGAAGCTCATCCATCTCTGGCTTATACAGAGTTGTTTGATGTGATTTCATGTGCTGTTGACAAGTTGAAGCTGCACTGGGAGGTACAAGCTCAACTGGAGTAAAAGTCCAAGTTGAATAAGTGCTTTCTGGCTGGCATGTTGCACTTACATCTCACTTCAACACCATTTCTAAGATGGCAGAGAAGGAGTACACGGAGATAGTGACCTAAGAAGAGTGACTGGCTTAGCTCTTCGAGCCACCAAACACACTGCTTGCACGGTTGGTTTTCTTATTGGAACTCAATCTGTGGTTTTGGTGAGGCAGTTTTTTGGTGATTGCACAGTCTTTGTCCTATGAGGGCACTGAACGCTAAGCAGAGGTTTACGTTTAAGGCAAGTCTTAGCTGTTTTAAAAAGGTGTCATTTAACGGGCTGATAAATTAGCACCTTGGTGTTTGTATGGCGCTGTGGTCTATGGTTCCCATAGTTATGGATGTAATCTCAGCTCCGCTACACTTTCCTTTGTAGGGAAATCTGAATTGTGATGGCATAGGCACTCCCTTATGAGGCATCAGTGATGTAATGTGGACAGTGCGTATGCCATCAGCCAGATAATTTGCATGATTCTTGACAATCGAGCTTCAGACAATTGTGACACCAGAGGGTGTTCCACTAGAGTCAGCTACAGACGCAACATTGAGTAAACCTATGCAAGGAACCAAAGATAAATATGTAACCGATATGTCCTTCATGGACCATAATGGATAGATGGAACCTTTATTTAGAAACTTGCTATAATTTACAACTTGGTAAGTCCAAGATCTAGACCAGTGACAGATCTAGATCTAGACCAGTGACAGATCTAGATCTAGACCAGTGACAGATTGGTTGATTCTTTGCCATTTTGTTTGGTGACACTAATGGCGTTGAAAGGACACACTTCAACTTTAAAGCCCCTTTAGATATTATAGTGCATACACAACATTAGCTGTTCATTACATTTTTACAGTGTCTAAATGAATGACTTTACATTTACTGACAATAATTATGACCGCCGCTAGCGTAGCTAGCGAAAGCGGTCATATAGGGATTGTCAAAGTTTTTTTTTTTTTTTTTTCCCGTCACCTTACTGAATTTTTCGTCAACGATACCAGGGACACCGAAGCACCGGGGAACATGAAATTTGGTGGGCATGTAGCCCCACTAGACTTCTAAGGAAAAATTTCGTTTGGTCCCCGGGGGCCACTCCCCCCCCGCGCTGGGCCCCCCCAAACCCCCAAAAATGCAGTTTTTCCTAAATAACTACCTGAACCGTGGCACCGAGGATGAAGAAATTTTTATGGTATGTTGGTCTACTAGACTTTTACGGAAAAATTTCGTTTGGTCCCCGGGGGCCACTTCCCCCCCCGCGCTGGGGCCCCCGTAAATTTTTCGTCAACGATACCAGGGACACCGAAGCACCGGGGAACATGAAATTTGGTGGGCATGTAGCCCCACTAGACTTCTAAGGAAAAATTTCGTTTGGTCCCCGGGGGCCACTCCCCCCCCGCGCTGGGCCCCCCCAAACCCAAAAAAATGCAGTTTTTCCTAAATAACTACCTGAACCGTGGCACCGAGGATGAAGAAATTTTTATGGTATGTTGGTCTACTAGACTTTTACGGAAAAATTTCGTTTGGTCCCCGGGGGCCACTTCCCCCCCCCCGCGCTGGGGCCCCCTTAAATTTTTCGTCAACGATACCAGGGACACCGAAACACCGGGGAACATGAAATTTGGTGGGCATGTAGCCCCACTAGACTTCTAAGGAAAAATTTCGTTTGGTCCCTGGGGGCCACTCCCCCCCCGCGCTGGGCCCCCCCAAACCCCAAAAAATGCAGTTTTTCCTAAATAACTACCTGAACCGTGGCACCGAGGATGAAGAAATTTTTATGGTATGTTGGTCTACTAGACTTTTACGGAAAAATTTCGTTTGGTCCCCGGGGGCCACTTCCCCCCCCTAGCTGGGGCCCCCGTAAATTTTTCGTCAACGATACCAGGGACACCGAAGCACCGGGTAACATGAAATTTGGTGGGCATGTAGCCCCACTAGACTTCTACGGAAAAATTTCGTTTGGTCCCCGGGGGCCACTCCCCCCCCGCGCTGGGCCCCCCCAAACCCAAAAAAATGCAGTTTTTCCTAAATAACTACCTGAACCGTGGCACCGAGGATGAAGAAATTTTTATGGTATGTTGGTCTACTAGACTTTTACGGAAAAATTTCGTTTGGTCCGCGGGGGCCACTTCCCCCCCCGCGCTGGGGCCCCCGTAAATTTTTCATCAACGATACCAGGGACACCGAAGCACCGGGGAACATGAAATTTGGTGGGCATGTAGCCCCACTAGACTTCTAAGGAAAAATTTCGTTTGGTCCCCGGGGGCCACTCCCCCCCCGCGCTGGGCCCCCCCAAACCCCCAAAAAAGCAGTTTTTCCTAAATAACTACCTGAACCGTGGCACCGAGGATGAAGACATTTTTATGGTATGTTGGTCTACTAGACTTTTACGGAAAAATTTCGTTTGGTCCCCGGGGGCCACTTCCCCCCCCCCGCGCTGGGGCCCCCTTAAATTTTTCGTCAACGATACCAGGGACACCGAAGCACCGGGGAACATGAAATTTGGTGGGCATGTAGCCCCACTAGACTTCTACGGAAAAATTTCGTTTGGTCCCCGGGGGCCACTCCCCCCCGCGCTGGGCCCCCCCAAACCCAAAAAAATGCAGTTTTTCCTAAATAACTACCTGAACCGTGGCACCGAGGATGAAGAAATTTTTATGGTATGTTGGTCTACTAGACTTTTACGAAAAAATTTCGTTTGGTCCCCGGAGGCCACTTCCCCCCCCCGCGCTGGGGCCCCCGTAAATTTTTCGTCAACGATACCAGGGACACCGAAACACCGGGGAACATGAAATTTGGTGGGCATGTAGCCCCACTAGACTTCTACGGAAAAATTTCGTTTGGTCCCCGGGGGCCACTCCCCCCCCGCGCTGGGCCCCCCAAACCCCAAAAAAATGCAGTTTTTCCTAAATAACTACCTGAACCGTGGCACCGAGGATGAAGAAATTTTTATGGTATGTTCGTCTACTAGACTTTTACGGAAAAATTTCGTTTGGTCCCCGGGGGCCACTTCCCCCCCCGCGCTGGGGCCCCCGTAAATTTTTCGTCAACGATACCAGGGACACCGAAACACCGGGGAACATGAAATTTGGTGGGCATGTAGCCCCACTAGACTTCTACGGAAAAATTTCGTTTGGTCCCCGGGGGCCACTCCCCCCGCCCTCCGCGCTGGGCCCCCCCAAACCCAAAAAAATGCAGTTTTTCCTAAATAACTACCTGAACCGTGGCACAGAGGATGAAGAAATTTTTATGGTATGTTGCTCTTAAGGACCCACATCAACCTAGCCCATAATCACTCATTTGTGATTTGCGCCCCTCCCATAAAAAATGAAAATGCAATATTATTCTGCTTTAATCGCCCCTATCTTCAGTGGAGATGTTCAGAACTGCACCATATTTCATGTGTATGATTAACTTGACATCCTCTGGGGGTATCCTCTGCTAAGTTTTGTAGAATTTCATCCATGGGGGGGTATAAAATAAATTCATTTATGTGCACATTTAGTGACTGTACACTCATCGGCCTGTAGATGGTGCTGTTGAGCGAAGGGTTGCTGGTTTAGGATGATACTGTCACACACACACATGCAGGAATACAAACAAACGCAAGCATGCACACACACTGACATCCACACGCACAGACACACACCCATACACACACATACAAATCCACATGCACAGACACACACACACAAACACACACGCGCACACATGTACGCACACATACATACACGCACAGGCACAGACACACACACACACACACACAGACACACACATACACAAACACACACACATACACACACACACACACACAGACAGACATGCACATACTATTACTTTTTTTAGGTATATACATAAACACGCAATACAGCCAAATTACTCCACGTCATTTATTTTTGTGGAAAGCCAGTGCAGGCCTGAGCGGCGGTCATATTTTGTACCGCGATGCGGTACATCTAGTTAAATACATTTCATAGTATGAGTTGCAACCCACCTCATGATACAGAGCCAGTTTGTCTGGAACTAGATTCCTTGAATCTAAAAACGCACAGCCTTTAGAATTGAAAATTGTGTCATCATCATCATAGAGGTTCTCATCACTAGAGTCCATCCCGGTCTTCTGAGGGAGGTCAGAGTCATCAAGTTTCTGTTGTAATACCTTGTCCTGAGTGAAGACCAGTTTCTCCATATCAATGAACTCCTTGATTCTTTTCTCCACTTTGGCCTCTTGTTTTGACTGAATGTTATTAATCATTTTCTGAGGAGTACATCATAATACATTGCATTTACTACTACTACTACTACTACTACTACTAATAATAATAATAATAAATTGTACTTACAGATACAATGCATCTCAGTGCAGGGTACTGGTCAAAAGATAAATAACATATCTCTCTGAACACATTCTGAACAATCTCTGAAAATAAAATTGTTTGTAACAAGAAGAAGAATTGTAGATTGTTAATGGCTTTAAAACAAAAATGCTAAATCTTCACATTTTCAATCAGAATTCGAGATATGAACATTTGTGATGTTTGTTTATTTTTGGGTGTCTTTTATGAGTGCTAAATATATAAATATATATTTATATTAATATATATATATATATATATATATATATATATATATATATATATATATATATATATATATTATATATATATATATATATACAGTGAGGAAAATAAGTATTTGAACACCCTGCTATTTTGCAAGTTCTCCCACTTAGAAATCATGGAGGGCTCTGAAATTGTCATCGTAGGTGCATGTCCACTGTGAGAGACATAATCTAAAAAAAACAAATCCAGAAATCACAATGTATGATTTTTTAACTATTTATTTGTATGACACAGCTGCAAATAAGTATTTGAACACCTGAGAAAATCAATGTTAATATTTGGTACAGTAGCCTTTTTTTGCAATTACAGATTTTAAACGTTTCCTGTAGTTTTTCACCAGGTTTGCACACACTGCAGGAGGGATTTTGGCCCACTCCTCCACACAGATCTTCTCTAGATCAGTCAGGTTTCTGGGCTGTCGCTGAGAAACACGGAGTTTGAGCTCCCTCCAAAGATTCTCTATTGGGTTTCGGTCTGGAGACTGGCTAGGCCACGCCAGAACCCTTGATATGCTTCTTACAGAGCCACTCCTTGGTTATCCTGGCTGTGTGCTTTGGGTCATTGTCATGTTGGAAGACCCAGCCTCGACCCATCTTCAATGCTCTAACTGAGGGAAGGAGGTTGTTCCCCAAAATCTCGCAATACATGGCCCCGGTCATCCTCTCCTTAATACAGTGCAGTCGCCCTGTCCCATGTGCAGAAAAACACCCCCAAAGCATGATGCTACCACCCCCATGCTTCACAGTAGGGATGGTGTTCTTGGGATGGTACTCATCATTCTTCTTCCTCCAAACACGTTTAGTGGAATTATGACCAAAAAGTTCTATTTTGGTCTCATCTGACCACATTACTTTCTCCCATGACTCCTCTGGATCATCCAAATGGTCACTGGCAAACTTAAGACGGGCCTTGACATGTGCTGGTTTAAGCAGGGGAACCTTCCGTGCCATGCATGATTTCAAACCATGACGTCTTAGTGTATTACCAACAGTAACCTTGGAAACGGTGGTCCCAGCTCTTTTCAGGTCATTGACCAGCTCCTCCCGTGTAGTTCTGGGCTGATTTCTCACCTTTCTTAGGATCATTGAGACCCCACGAGGTGAGATCTTGCATGGAGCCCCAGTCCGAGGGAGATTGACAGTCATGTTTAGCTTCTTCCATTTTCTAATGATTGCTCCAACAGTGGACCTTTTTTCACCAAGCTGCTTGGCAATTTTCCCGTAGCCCTTTCCAGCCTTGTGGAGGTGTACAATTTTGTCTCTAGTGTCTTTGGACAGCTCTTGGTCTTGGCCATGTTAGTAGTTGGATTCTTACTGATTGTATGGGGTGGACAGGTGTCTTTATGCAGCTAACGACCTCAAACAGGTGCATCTAATTTAGGATAATAAATGGAGTGGAGGTGGACATTTTAAAGGCAGACTAACAGGTCTTTGAGGGTCAGAATTATAGCTGATAGACAGGTGTTCAAATACTTATCTGCAGCTGTATCATACAAATAAATAGTTAAAAAATCATATATTGTGATTTCTGGATTTTTTTTTTTAGATTATGTCTCTCACAGTGGACATGCACCTACGATGACAATTTCAGACCCCTCCATGATTTCCAAGTGGGAGAACTTGCAAAATAGCAGGGTGTTCAAATACTTATTTTCCTCACTGTATATATAACTACTATATATATAACTAATAATAGCTGACTATACTGTATATTTATAAAATATGCACTAACCTCGTACACGCTTCAGTGTTTTCATAGCTGGCTCTTGAAGGGCTGCCACATGGTCTTTGATGACACATTCAAATTCACAGAACTCACTGAACGTAAGCAATTCTCTGCCACGATGCATCTCATTATACTTGTCTATCATTTCATTCACTCTTGCTGTGACTACATTTTTAACAACAAAAAGGGAAGGTCTAGTTTAGGGATTTTGGTACAATCCTAAAAAGTCACATGTTTTCAACATCTTCACTCACATGATACTTCAGTGCTTCTTAGGTAGATGTCCCATTTCTTGAACACAGGACGTAGAAGTGCATGAATGTTTTTGTCTTTTAAATGTCCTGTTCTACTCATTTCACTTATTTGATCGCTGAACTCCATTATTATCTATAGGAAGAAGAATCAATTAGAATTTTTTTGCATAATTTATGGGATAAATATGTATAGATAAGAGGGTACGATGGATATATATTGTGCTTTATTCTCAGAGCTCTTACATTACTGAGAAAAGGTCCCATCAGCTCTTCTTCAACGGGTGGTCCCTGCTCGTAGTTTTTAAGCTCCCTTTGAACACTGAGTAGTTTAGTCTGAATCTGCTCAGTTAAGTAGGGTAGCGATTTCTGTGTCCATAAGAAAATATAATTATTATAGAATTCAATATAATTGTATTAGCTGGCTAACTAAAATATTATTTAAATTAAATTATATAAATATTTATTAAACCTTTAAATAAATATTAAATCCTAAAATTAATAAACTGTGACCACTTGTGACCCACTAAAATCATCTGTTCATCTGTTCTTCTGAAGATTATTGTATTATTTAGAAAGAAAGAAAGAAAGAAAGAAAGAAAGAAAGAGAAAGAAAAAGGGTAAGAACATAATCAAAAAGTGCTTGCCTTGATATGATCAACCAGTTCTTTGGTTAGGTTGTCTGCCAAGCATCGAGTAGATGCTTTACCATCATTCAATAGAGAGCTGTCAAGAAAAAGATTGATTATTATTGTTATTATTATTTATTATTTAATTTATATAACAGTTTGTTCTGGTTCTTGAATCTGATTGGCTGAGAACCTTTTCCAGCCATGCGATGTTGTAACGAATCCACTGGAGGTGAGTTGCAGAACCCAAGTGCAGTTTATTTACATCCAAACATGATCAAAATACAAAAAGACTTGACTAAGCATAACTTGACATGACCCCACTTGACTTGACATAAACACTCACCACACAGTGGTTACACGAACAACACTTGGACTAATCACTAAACAAGACACCTGTGAACATGATTAGACAATTAACCAATGACAACATGACACAAAAGTCTAGTGATGCACATGTCAGGATCACATGAGGGCAAGGGAATCACAAGACAAGACAAGAAACATGACTGACATGAAACTAGTATAACATGAAACATGAACCCAAAACAACTATACATTACAGATGTTCTACCAGTATGACCACGGGAACCGTTTCACCATTTGTATCCTGCGCTTGCAGCATTTCAAACAGCGGATGAGCAAACCCACCATCATTTTATAAATAGGGCTACTTTTGTTGTGTCACGGAATGTAATTTTTTAAGGCAAGAATGTAGTTATTTAGACCTCAAATGTGTGACTTATATATAAATATAGCACTATTTGACAATTTGTTTAGAGGTTTTCAGAGATGTGGGTTTCAGGCAGTCAGCTGCCGTTCAGCAGTCATGTACCCGCAGAGAACGGCTTTATCTCTGCCAGTCCTTCAGGAATTTGCCTCTGGCTCTCGGCAAAGACTTTATGAGTGAATCAGTAGCAAAGATTTTTATATTGTAAGGGACTGAAACAAGGTTGTGACCATAGACGTTGTTTTTACTTTAAACAAGACCTTATAAGACTCAACTTACAAATGTCGTGGGAAATCACTTTAACTGTTAAATGGACAAAGACAAAGATATTGCTTTCCTCAGCATACATTTAAACTGATTTCGTGATTAAGATTGACCTGAAGAATATCAGCTAGATGCAGGTAATGCACTTGATTAGTCAATCTCTCTCTCTCACTACAAACGTTTAAACATTTTTTTTTTTTTTTTTTTTTTACAATTTTTCAAAGTCAAGCCATAAGAATACTAATATAGGATGCTCATAATTCACTGGTTAACCGACAGTAATATTTTTTTACTGATTAATAATTATCAGTTAAATGGTTTAAAAAGTAATTTATGTAATTTTAAAAAGTAATTTTTCAAGATATTTTAAATATTTTGCTGCATGGTTACAAAATATGCTACACATAAACATGCATTTTTGAGAAAAAAAAACAGATGTTACGTAGGCCTATAAGTCGTATTTTGTTATTAATTCTGAAATAATGTAAAATACCGGTAAATGAAATGAAAAATGTATAAACTTGGTTATTTTAGTTCCGCTCAAAACAAATTCATTTAAAGTGAAACTGAAACAGAAACCGTTTCAGTTATAATTTATAGTTTATATATAGTATAATATATATATATAGTATAATATAAAATATAATACATATAAAGTTATAATTACCTGAAATATCGGTGGTTCCTAAAAAATTTCATTTCCACTTCCATGGCTTTAGAAAGAGGGATTTTGTTATTGATGTCACTCTGACCACGGCATCGCACAATAATGTAGCCCTTGCTGAGAGGAATGACTTTGCCTTGGACAATGTTCAAAACATCACTCTCTGCTCCTCTGTCAATAAGGTCTGGTTTTGTGAGAATTGCTATGCCATGAATTCAACAAAAAAAGTTAAAAGTTAGGATAAGCATGAATCATAATGCTACAGGTTGGTCTGAAGAAATATACTGTAGAAATATGAAAAGTTGTCAAACCAAGAGTTCTGTATCCATCTGGGTCTACACCTTGTGCCATTCTCAGTGCTTCTGTTGTCGCTATGTCAACATTGCAGGGCACAACAACTAAAATGATGGTTTCACTTTTGTCAATGTATTTCAGAATCAAGTTTTTGATCTAAAAATAAAAGATAAAATGTCCTTTGGTTAAGAAGGTGATAATCTTTAAGCCACCATGAAACATCACAGCACCCATTATACTTCCATTCCATTGTCAATAAATACATAAGTAAATAAATAAGTAAGTAAATAAATAAATTCAACAACTTTGAATAATGTGTACAGATGCATTAATGTCTATTATGAATGATGAAAATGTATTAAGAAAGTATTTTTTTCTTTCTCTGCTTGAGTTCATGTTGACTAAGTTTCATCTGTCAGCTACAAATAGACTACTTAGGGCGTGAAAAACAAGTGTTGATTAAATCCACTGATTTGAAACTGAATGCGATGTATATTTTTTGCAGGTGCAGGTTGATAGCTTAAATGCCTGTTAACACAAATGTTCATAATATTGACATACTTTCAAACAGCCATTTAGATTTGTGTTTTAAGACTCTATTCACTCACCTGATCGCCAATATCATCAGGTTGACCATGTACAGGTACACGGGTTATACCAGGTAGATCGATCAGAGTGAGGTCACACACATCAGGAGATGAAATTTCCAAAGAGATGAGTTCATCACATATTCCAACTGTATTTCCAGCAAGCTTGTTTTGAGCTGTCAAATATACATACATAAGTTTGCAGCAGATTCAAACAAGACTAGTTTGGGATTTTCAAGTGGTACAGACCTTATTCAGAGCAGCACCATGACAGGTATGAAAGTGAGGCTGTGAGGGATAGACTTGCTGTGTGCAGTAAAAAAAAAGCTGTATAAAGCTCCTAGATTACTTACAATTTTCCACAGCTTATATTGTCGGGAGTTTTTTGTCAACTGAAATTCCTTGGAAAGATGTTTTTCCAGTGTTTCATGAGCAGAATAATCCAAAAACACATTACATATCAGTACAGCCTATTGAAGAGATGCATGTCTGTCCCTCACAGCCTAGCTTTCATTCCCGATAAAAATCAAAGATGGTGCTACTGTGAATAAGGTTTATTGGTGAATTTGACCCTGGAAATCCATCTCAGGACACCAGGGTTGTGCAGCATTCACAGCTGAATGGAGAAGCTCTTTACAATTACAATTGACTTTCTGAATTTGAATTGAGGAAGCAAACATTCTGAGTTTTGCTCAACTGTGTTAAACACAGATGGAATATAGGCTAGTCCTTTTTCGTAGATGACATTCATCAGGGCATCATTACAACTGATGCTGGTTATGATATGCAAGAGTTTCTGTTCATACTGACCTTCTCTGACAAGGTTATCCACCATTAATGGGTCATGAAAGGTCTCACTGTAACCACTGTAGGAAATGGTCCCTGACCACGGTCCTTTTTTTAACTTCCGTAATTTCAACTGAAGAGGACAGCGAGTGACTATACCTTAAAAAAAAAAAAAAAAAGCACAAAGTTTCTCAAGGATCTCAAGGTATGTGGGCCTCAAGTTTTCAAATCTCATTTATTTCCCCACATTGCAACAAAATGCTCCTCCCTCTTCTCCTTATATGATATTGAGTGCACTCACTGCACTACGCATATGTTATTATAGAGGTTTCTCGGATGTGCCAATAATGCGGAAGGTTAACAGAGGGGAAAATTTTAGTTAAGATTTACAGTGAATTTTTCGATTGTAGCACAAGTATGGTCTACTTTATTATAATAACAACTTTATTTTATATAGCTCCTTTAAAAGTTTTTTCAGCACTCTCAATACAAAACACAATGATAACGTCAAAACCGGTGACACAAATGCCAGAAGTATTCATACGGTATTCAAACGGTATGTTCAAAGATTTCGGATACAAAGATACATCACAATATATACCAGTCTCCATTACCGTTTACTATCAGCGTAAATGTCTTCTCATCTCTTTAATTTTTGTATGAATCAAATGTGTAAAATATATCTTATTCCTATTATTGAAATCATGTCTAAATTATACTCTGCTAAGAGCAGGAACGTTAAGAGATCATGGGACTAATCAGATAACATGTAATTCATGGTGAGAGGAAGAGCGTCTCGATTACATATGGTGACCCTCGTTTCCTGAAGGTGGGAACGTACGTCGTGACCGACGGATAGGAATCTAGCTAGAGTGGCCAATCTACTTAGAGTGAAACTAAAACGAGCCAATACACATTGGCGTGCAATCATTTGCATGAGCTGTTCATCCACGCAGTGCGGGTATACAATGAGCAGCAGGTGCGATTGCACTTCAGTTTTTTGCTGAGGAGCCGAGCCGATGAGCTGGCTGCCCCGACGGGTCGCAGCAGATGTGGCGAGGGGACGTACGTCTCCATTCCCTCCTTCAGGGAACGAGGGTTGCCATATGTAACCGAGATGTTCCCTTATCAGTCGGTAACTCTCGACATACGCCGTGACCGACGGATAGGAATCCCTACCAAAGCGCCACAGCTGCTGCACTCCATCCAGCGCCCTGAGCAAGCCTCTACACCTTCTTGCCTGGAAGGATGATAGGAGAGGAGCATGCCCTTTCTATGGGAAGGAGAACGCTGCGGAAGCCACATTCTTCCCGAAGGAGTTATGTTAGGATATACATATGGACTAACCCGAAGGTTGTACTGCATATGAATACTGGGTGACTTAGCCCAAGGGAAAGACACAGGCTTCCGTTAAGAGCAGCCGTGGATAAATATACACATATGGGATCCCCGTAGGGTCACACATATGGGACCAAGCCTAGACCCGGTTATCAAGGATTCAGCGGATAAAGGCCTGACACTTTGAGTTCTGTCCATGTACATACGCAGAGCACGAACGGGACAGAGCAAAGCCAGGGCTGGGTCTGCCTCCTCAAGGGGCACCCCTTGCAAGTTCACTACCTGGTCCCTGAAGGGAGTGGTAGGAACCTTGGGCACAGCCAGGCTGGGGTCTCAGTACAACGTGATTGTCACCCGGCCCGAACTCTAGGCACGATTCGTCGACCGAAAATGCTTGCAGGTCCCCAACCCTCTTGATAGAGGCCAGTGCAATCAGCAGCAAAATCTTCAAGGAGAGAAGCTTTAGTTTTGCTGACTGCAAAGGCTCAAAGGGAGCATCCTGAAATGCTTGAAGCACCAGGGAAAGTCCAGGGACCAGACATGGAGTTTCCAGAGGTCTGGATGCTGGGTGCCATAGGGTGCACCGTCTCTGAGTCAGAAGGTCCTTCCTCAGAGGAATGGGCCAGGGAGGTTATGAGGAGCATGAGTTCTGGGAACCAGGTCCAGGTGGGCCAATAGGGAGCCACCAGAAGGACCTGTTCCTCGTCCTCCCTGACTTTGCACAGTGTCTGCACAAGTAGGCTCACTGGGGGAAACGCATATTTGCGGAGGCCCCGGGGCACTGGGAGGTCTCTGAGGAGGCAAACAGGTCTACCTGAGCCTCCCCAAACTCTAACCAGCGCTAACCAGGCTCGCAGAGACCATACAAGCTGGACCAAAGGGACTGTAGGCGTACCTGGAGTGGGGCAGTGAGGTGGAACACAGGGACGCAGCTCGGGAGGCTCTCTCTGGGAGGTAGCCCGTAGCGGAGTCTGAGTGTGCTAAGCAACACTTACCTGGTTCCACGGGGCAGGAGGTGCAGGAGGCGGCTTGGTTGTGTTCTCAAACTGCACACTGCTGTCCGCTGGCGATAGAAGAGGCGGATGAGAGTGGTGAGGATTCTCTCCTCCCATTGCTCTCCTGGCCCTCTTCAAACCCAGGGATAGAGGAACTGCTCTTTTTTCTTTTCTTTTTTTTTGTTGAGAATTTAGGTACCACTTTGACTCCAGTGGTGGAACAGAATTTTGACTTAAAATATTCGCACCCCATCATCAAGGGTAGTGAGAGAGGTGAAAACTTTTATGCAGAATTTGGCACTTTTGGCGTTCCATATATTTTGGCACCAATATACCTATCCCCATACTGCTTTTTCAATGCACATCCGGGAAAGACCCGGGAAAGCATGGCTGTCAGTTCTGAATCTGATTCAGCATAAGCACACACACTATTACAGTGGGAACTCAGCGTCATCCTCATTTCCAGAACGAAACAGCCCCTCTCTCCGATGCAGCAATCAACATTTGCCCTCAGCTGGAGCCCTGAATGAAACGCTAGGTTCCTCCATTTTTAAAGGACCAGCAATCCCATCCAGAAGCGGCACAGCTTGTGATGCGCTAGAGAGGGAGGGGCCCTAGGGGGTTGGTTCCCCGAAGGAGAAACCCTCAGCTCTCAGATCACCCAAGCTATTCTACTGAAGTAGACCTCTCCTGGTGGCCACCAGGGAGGGCGCTACAACGGAGAATAGACAAGGGGACCGCACACCTAGAGCACCGAGCAGGCGAGCAGACCTGCAGCATTATTACTAGCTGTGAAAACAGCCTTTTTTGTTTTGCTCAGTAACACAAACAAAAACAAAAGAGAGAGAAAAAGAAAGTCGACCCCGCTGCTGCGCTGTATCGCCCGCACCAGACATGAGAGATCATCTTGAAGAACTTGCTCGTTGTTTGATCACTCCGTAGATTAAACAGCATCGAAAGCTTGGCTGAAAAAGCTGAAGTGCAATCGCACCTTCTGCCCATTATACACCCACGCTGCATGGCTGCACAGCTGATGCAAATGACTGCACGCCAATGTGCATTGGCTCGGTTTAGTTTCACTCGAAGTAGATTGGCCTCTCTAGCGAGATTCCTATCCATCGGTCACGACGTATGTCAAGAGTGACCGACTGATAAGGGCTGATAACTAACTGATAACTAAAAATAGTTACACCCCAAGCTAAAGACAATGTCTATTTGATCAGATCTCCAACGGAAGGCTGGACATACATCTCGGGTTAAAACCTCAGGACACAAAGAGACAGAGTGGAGATCAGATTTGGGAGACAAACATGAGTTGAGACTGAGCAGCTTCATTCAAGCCATCTAACTACTTTCGTCTTACTTACTTTTCTTTCTTTTACTTAGTTTATTTTCTTTTCTATGGAGGGTTGCATGTTCTAAGTTAAGTTTTGCCGCAAAGCCCATCTCAAATTTCAAACTCCAGCCATGAGAGAGAGACTCCAGCAAATCAACGAAGCTGGGAATCCCCATGGAAGACCTAAACAACAAACACCTCCAGATTTCTAGCTGAACTGGTGCATTGATATTAATTTAATAACCCCACCAAAGAAACAATAAAAGGGTTAAATTAATGATTGATAGTTCATTCAAGTCATGTCTTATTAAAGTGCATCTATTGCTAGAAACTTGGGATTTCATCATTTCACTCTCTTAAAACTCATCCCTGCCTCACTTTCTTTCTGTAACTCATGTGACTGTGTGTGTGTGTGTGTGTGTGTGTGTGTTAGATATTATTTTTATGTGTTAGAATAATCAATAAAGTCCCGTTTGTATTTAAAAAGTGCCTTGTATTATGTGCCCGAACAGAGCGGGGCGAATGCAGCCAAATACTGCAGAGCTAGATCATTATTATGATTTGTCTTAAATTGCTGATCTTGTTACCTAATAAATAGTGTTTTCACAATAGTTTGGATATTAAATATCCGCTACAGAGCTGATGTTATGGCCTTTTTCCCTTATAGCAACTCATGCAGATAGGTTTATATCAGGACACACAAATCTTATTTGAACACTAGCTATTAAAAATGCAGACAGTTGGCCTAAAAAGATCAGATTTGAGAAAAATATCTGATTTGCCTGTAGTCTGAACATAGCCTAAGAGTCAACTGAGAAGAGCACAGGTTACAGTTTGGTGTATATGTGTTATGGAGGCCAGCTAGTAAGAACTGTGCAGGTAAAACCTCACTCCCCAGATCTCAAGAGGCGTAATAGCGACTGACATTAGAGGCTGCAGTCTTTAAAAGCAAAAGAGTTTATCAAATGTTTGTAAATAATGATATTAAAAAATAATTTACAATTAGGGGACTTTATGATTTTCTTTATGCCATGCGCTAACCTTAGATATCAATTGTTTTCATACACGCCAAAGATAGAATAGTTCACTTTTTTTTGTAATGTGTAAATCATCTCTACTGAAGTGTTAAAATTTCTATAAATTTCTTTTAATTTATAGAAAATCAGTTAATATAAAGATTTTTAATATAAAGTATTTTTTCACAATAACATTTTTTATTGTATTTTCATGCCATGACTGTGGGTTCAAAAATATTTATGAAGTACATATATTCTATGTTTTGTTTTCGTATCTTTCGAAGTATGAAATAACAGCTTTTAGTGAAACTGAATAAATAGTGAATAAATAATCAAATCAAATACAGACCTTTTATATGGTAGCTGCTAAACACCCCCAAGCCTAAACCTAACCACAACTGGACCCTTTCAATAAAATTAAAAGGTATAGTTTCATAATTAAAATACTTTTATAAGTGGGAAAAACAAACAAAAAGTAAAGGACAAGTAGTTCTAATGTCTTTAACAATATCAGTGGGAGGGGCTCTGATGACTTTCCCTAAACTTTCCCATAAAGTGTATCCGACTGCACCCAACCTTAACCCAAACATAACAGTATAGGCTGCATTTATGATACCTCAAAGTCCTTTAAGCAGCTTTAATGTTATGATCACTCATTTTATTACAGTCCATCTCATTTGTTCTATTAATAAAATAAAAAAAAACAGGTGTGAAATGATAAATTTGAAAACCAGTATCACATTTTTATATATGAACTTATTTTGGGATATTTGTAACATGACTGTTGACGGACTCTGTCGTATTAGCATAGATCCCGCCCTGAGCGAGTTGTACACTGTCCGCCATTTTCTCAGTACAGTAGGTCTGTATATTTGTTTACTGTTAGTCGTAACGAGTGTTTTTGTGTAATGTATGTTGATGATAATGCAAGGGAGAGAGAGAGTTTATGTATGAGACTTTACTGTGCATGTCTTGTACCGTGTTTTACTCAGCTCTTACAGTGACTTTCTGGAGTGAAACAGATGGTTCATCTTTGGCGTGAAGTACAATAAACTTCATAAAACTCATCAGTAAAGATTTGACCATCATTCGGATGAGGACCTCTAAAACAGGCTTGTACTAACAATGGATAAAAGCAAGATGACAACATAAGTTATAACCGTGATTAATCTAAATCTGTTCTATATACATGCAGCATATATTCTTTGGCTTTGTGGGCATTATTGTCCGACTCCGGTTCGAACTGAACACCACTACTGAGAGTTTCTGACATTTTCATTGCGTGAGATTGTCCTGTCACTTGAGCATGCATGAGCTCTTGAAGCTCCGCCCTCTTCTTTAAAGAGGCCGGGAGCACCAGCTCATTTGCATTTAAAGGGACCAAAAAGTGTCCATTTTAACATGCTATAAAAATGATCTGTGGGGTATTTTGAGCTACAACTTCACATACACACTCTGTGTCACAGTGTCTGGTTGCTTTTCCCCGGGTTTCCACGAGATGTCCTCCTTCCCTCACGGTGTCATCACATATGAACTTCAGTTCCCATAATCCTGTTCGCTACACCTGATTCCCATCACAGTCTCAGCTGCGTTCTATCACCTTAATTATGATTGTGTATATAGTCCTGTCCGTTTCAGTGTGTGTTGTCGAGTCCTTGTAAAATGTACGACACTTCTGTGTTCTTGTTCCCTTGCCCGTGAGATCTGTGTTTATTGTTGGACTGATTTAATGGATATCGACTCATGCCTGGATTGTTTACTCTCTTGGAATCTCCTAATTAAAACATACTGCACTTGGATCTGTCTCCTCTTGTGTGTGTCGTGACACTCTGGGGACATCAGATACTTATTTTACATCTTGTAAAAAGGGGCATAATAGGTCCCCTTTAATTATATTTAAAATAATAATTATGAACGTAATTTTCTCCAATCCTCCCAAGTGCCCTTTTTTGGTTTGTGCCACTGTCCTGCATAATTTATATGCACGACCCTGATTAAAATTATAATTATGTATTTTAACAACACAGAAAGGTCAGAGGAAATAAAAAAAAGTTAATTCAGTTTATTCAGTTCAATACACATTGTAATGCTTCATTAAAAAAAAGAAAAACGGAAACTGTGCAAACTGACAGAAAATATGCAATTTTCATTGTTTCAAATAAACTGTTAGAAAATTTTAAAACCAACATAAAGCCTGTGTTTTGTCTCAGGCAGTTTTCAATAAAATCTTTAAAACATAATTACTGTTGTCTCCTTTAAGTTAAATTGCTTGTTTATTTTTTTATGCTTGTTTTTTTTTTTTTTTTATATATATATATATATATATATATATATATATATATATATATATATTTATAAATAAAATAACATTTTAAATAAATGTAACAAATTACTATTATTATTATTATTATTATATTACTAATATTAAAGCTCATTGGACACAACCATCAGCTACATTAACAAATGTAAATTAGTTTCATTTTAATAGATGGGGACATGGCAATAACATATTGCACCACTGCAATACATAATTCCAGTCATTCTCATTTAGTTGCGAGGAGCTGAAGTAATTTAAGAGTCTTACCACTTCCTCGAGGTAAAGCCACCCCGGAGAGAGCCTCCAAAACAGAACTCTTTCCAGAACTCTGATCTCCCACCACTGCAATGGATGGCAGATCTATATCCTTATCAATGGCGATCATCCTCAGAGAGTCAATCAGCTCAATCAAAGGCTGAACAGACTCAATGAAATGACTGTGGAATGCTCCGGGAGCTTGTGAGTCTGAAAATGAGCTTTATAATAAAAACATCAAACAGAGATATTATTTACATCTTGTTTAGATGATCAATTCGATTATTTAAATTGTGTTTTTTTTTTTCTGAACTTTAATTTTTCAAACCAATAAACGCCACCATAACATCTGTTGTATTGTGTTTAACAGCATTCTGTGGTAGAAATTACACTTAAATGTATTATTACAAATTAAAGTTGTCATATTATATGTACAATATATACACATAATATTACATATTTTCATGTTTAATTTGCAACTAAGAACAGTCAAATCTATACAAAAAATTAAGCTGAATACTGTACCTCCCTTCATCTTGGGAATCATAGTCTTTAAATTTGTCTGGATGATCCATAGTTTGTCTGAAAATGAATTAAGAATTCTAAGCTGATATTACTGAAATAATTAGAAAAAATGATAAGGTGTCTGCAATAAGCCAAAATATCATGTCAAGTCTTAGCAAACACCATGTTCAATGCAGTAATTTCACTTAACCCAAAAAGAAATGTAAAAGAAAGAAACTGTTGTCTCCTTACCTTACGCTTGCGTTGTGTGTAATAACAGTTTAACGTCTGAAAGGTATATGAGGGTTGTGTTTCATACTGTTATTTATTAAAAGAATGAACACCAATAAATCTAAAGTTGTAAGGAACTGGATATGACTCATGACTTGGCTGAATTGTCATAGACATTATCTGTAGACACAGACAGGTTCAATCAGAACTCATTAAAAGATAAATTCTTATCATGTTTATCAAGGCAGTTACTATGGCTGTCGATAAAACAGCAAAGATCATTTTCAGTTTTGTCTTGCTTTCTTTTGTAATTTCGGTAACATTTTAGAATACTGTTCCTTCATTAATGAATAACTACACAGGAACAAATGAGTAATGCACTATTTTATTTTATTTATTTTTATTTATTCTTTTACTTTTTTTATTATAAAGATCTTGCACATTTGACAATAGACATTGGAGGCAAACCTTTCTGACATTTATCTGCGAAAAACACACTTGCATAATAACTATGTGACAATAAGTGTGACTTATGCTTATTAATTATGCACTTTTCCAAACATAACATTTGGTCTGAAAACAAAAGGAGATTAGTATTTTGTATTGCCTCACATACATGTTGACCTTTTTGTGATTGCATGTAGACAAAAAAAAAAAAAAACTATTTACAAATGGTACAAGTGGATAAAATCTCGTATAGTGCTTAATTTACACAAAACCACAAACAAACTACAACACAAACTACAGTTTATTTCAATCCTCTCTCTCCTGTTGTCCACTCCCTTCCAAACCCTGTGTCGTCTACCCTCTGCTCAGACCTCAGACAAGATCCAGTCTTATTGCTCTTATATACTCAATCCACTTAGACCTTAGACCAATACATTTCTCCTTTTCTAATCTTAAGGTCATAGTGAGTATCTCCATTCTATATATTTATAGTGTCCTCAGTGCCCAGTAGGTCTGGTTGAAGCCATTTTATTGTCAGGGCCTTTCTGGCTGATAATAACATAATCCTAAACAGGTTCTTATCTGCAGTTGAAGTCAGATTTTGGGGTTTCCAGACCTAGGTACATGTGTAAGAAATCAAAAGGGATATTAGTTTGGAAAATATTCTCTAAGCATCTGTGTACCTCTTGCCAAAAGGGTACAGCCTTTGGGCAGGCCCAGAATATATGATAATGATTAGCGTCGCTGACGCCACACAATCTCTGTTCCTATGTTTTAGTGAGCTTTCTGAACAGGGGTAGTAAAAAATCTCATTATGTTTTTCCAGTTAGCGAGTAAGTTGTCTTCCACTGCATTTTACACATTACTTCCCAGTCATTCTCATCTATTGCTGTGCCTATTTCCTTTTCCCATTTCTTTTTGACATATTGCGTGTTTATTGGTTTGCTTTCTTGGAGACCTTGGTACAGCCTTGTTATGATTTTTGTAATGGTATTCACAATATAAGATAACCGGAATATATTCAGAATGATGCCGTCCCTTCTGTCTGGGCTTCCCCTTGTAATTTCCTCATATCTATTTCTCATATCTATATATCATATAATATCATATCTATTTCTAAGTCTTGATTTACCAGACCATGTTTCACCTTGAGAGTTTGAAAGTCTTTTAGTTGTCCATTATGTGTACACTGTTAAAAAAAAACTGAAATTTACGGTAAAAAAACGGCAGCTGTGGTTGCCAGTATTTTACCGTAAAAAATAAGGTAGCAACCTTTTATGTTTTATGGGATTTAAATTTACGGGCAAAAAAACACAATGTAAAAAAAAACCTGTGAAATTTACGGTAAAAAACGTCAGCTTGGTTGCCAGTATTTTACCGTAAAAAATATGGTAGCAACCTTACTTTGAAAAAAAAAAAAAAAAAACCTTCAGCAGGATTTAAATGTGTGGTAAAAGAAACATCAGCTGTGGTTCCCAGTACTTTACCATAAAAAATACAGTAGGAACCTTTTAGTTTTCATGGGACAACCGTTATATTACATAAACTTTGTAATATACTGATAACCATCATAATAACACAAGTGGTAAAAAAGAAAAACACACAATGATTTAAGTACACCATTAGTTTTCCACAAACTGAGGCACATGTTAATATTTAGAAGGTGCACAGTGTCATACACACAAACACAAAACACCATCATGGTGACACACACATGACTCCAAATAATTCCATAAACATTCATTAAACAATATATGATGTAATATAAACCCCAAATGTATAAAACTGATAACAAAAACCAAGAAGAAACATAATTATTTAAATGAAATAGCATCAAATGTGAAGTGTCACACAGGGAATTCTGGGAATGTCCATTTAGAGAAACAACAGGAACAGAAAAAAGAGACGAGCAGAAACACAAGAACTACAACTGACTTCAGCCACAGCCTTAGATGAAATCAACTGAAGATAAAAAACACTGAATCTGTGAAGATCTCAGCAGAGGAGGATTAAACAACTCCACAAACAGCATTACCAGCTTCACTTATTACTAACCAGACTGACTTTATTTCTGTCAGACGTCTACAGTTCTGTTTGAGAATTAACAGAGGTTTAGATGTTGATGATTTATTGTTTCATTTGAAGTCACCATTAATGCGACCAAGAGATCAGTGACTGCTTTAGTTGGGCTCTTGACCCTTGACTTTCTGACATTCATTTTTCTTCTCTTCTCTGCCTGCTGTAACTCTGTGTTTATAAGACATGTTGATTATGGCTAGGAAATCAGAGAGAAAATGAATCATGTGATGTTGGTTGTGTGTCGATGATGGCAATCACCATGTTTGATTCACTGAGCTCTTATAGAGTCTTATCTTTGATTATATGTGTTATTAATTTAACATTATTGATTGTATTAACCCTATGATTCTACAGCATGTGATCCATCATTGCTGTGATAATCAGAAGAATTTTTAAAACATTGTGTACAATAAAGGTTTGAACTGCTGTATCTTTCAGACACACACAGACATCAAGAGTCAGTGTATGAATCTCAACAATGGTGATGATAAAAGTGCAGTGCACTTGATGGAGCCTCCAATCAAAACTCATCAGTATCTCCCAGCATGCATTGCAGCAGGAATACATTATGCTGAATTGCCTTAGTATTTTCTTTTATTATTATATCTGCTTTTATTTTTTTATTGTATATCTGATTATTGTGTTGATTGTCACCGTTGTTGAGATTCATACGCTGAATCTTGATGTCTGTGTTGGTTTCAGTCGAGCATAGGGCTGTGCAATTAATTGAATTTCGATTTTGATTTTGATTTTTGCTCCCAACGATCACCAAAATAGTATAATCAAGTAAAACGATTATTTTGCCATGTTCAGTTTTGAAAGAACGCTCTTATTTTGTCTTGTGTTCTGAATGACGCACGCACGCGCACATCCGCCCCTCCCGATGCCATAAACTCTCTCAGCTTGAATGTTTAAACTGATAAAACTTAAAAAGAAGTGAAAATGATAAACTTTAGTTACGATGCAATGCTGGCCCGATTGTAGGCCTACAAGTGACAATTCCGTCATGTCCTGACTCCTAAACGCGAATGTGTAGTTTCGACGCTTGCCAATTGTCCAGCGCATTTTGAGAGACGGAGAGAGACGCAGCACCGCTGAACACTCACGCGGTTTGTGAAATTGCGTCTTGGACAGTAGCAGAGAAAGTTTTAAAATTATTGATTTGATTTTATAATCTGTGTGGATTCATTTAGGCTACTCATACAATCTACATGCTAAAGTGAATCAATGTTTGCGGGGGAATTCCCCGCATTATAAGTGGTAGACCTGCGGGAATTATTAAAATACTCATTGAAGTATTATCTGTCATATAGTATTTATTTTAATATTTCAAAAAGTACAATCAATGTTCAAATTTAGATTTTTTAAGAATTGTTGAAAGGTGTCTTCGGTAACACTTTACAATAAGGTTCATTAATTAGCATTAACTACCTTTGTTAAGATTAACTAATAATGAACAATACTTCTACAGCATTTACTAATCTTAGTTAATATTAATTTCACCATTTACTAATACGTTATTAAAATGAAAGGTTGTATTTGTTAACATTAGTTAATGCACTGTAAACTAACATGAACAAACAATGAACAGCTGTATTTTTATTAACTAGCATTAAAAAAGATTAATAAATACTGTAACAAATGTATTTCTCATTGTTAGTTCATGTTAGTTAATACATTAACTAATGTTAACTAATTAACATTATTGTAAAGTGTTACCGTGTCTTTTTAATAAATGCAACACGTTCCCAAAGTCATGTGAAATAATCGTGATTATGATTTTTTCCATAATCGAGCAGCCCTAATCGAGCAGTAGTTCAAAACCTTTTTTCTACACCATGTATTTTTAAAGCTCTTCAGATTATCTGTTGCTCACTGCTGGCTTACAGAGATATTATACTCAATAATATGAAATATTTATTTTTAATATTATAATTAATATTATCACTTTGCTCATAAAGTGAGAGATAAGACTCTTTATGAGATCAGTGAATCAGGCCACAATATGACGATTATGTCATCATTAACCTGCCATCATCACCTGGTCACATTTTCTCTCTGATTTTCATGCCATAACGTTTGTGTTATTGTTTGTGTAACTGTTACCATACAGTTAAGGCAGTCAGAGTAAATCTAAAGTTAAAAAGTCAAGGGTCAAGAGCCCAACTAAAGCAAACACTCATCTCCATAATGGTAACTTCAAACTTTATTATTTTCAATAAAACATCAACGTCTGAACCTCTGGTAATTCTCAATAATTAGATTACAGGAAACCACAGCTGGCAGGTTTTTATTTTTTATTTTTTATATAAAAGTTCAGTTCAATGTTCAGTGCCATAAAACCTAAAATATTACTACCGTATTTTTTACGGTAAAGTACTGGCAACTAGCTGCCAGTTTTTCACTGTAATTTTTAGTTCGATTATGTAAAACTTTGTAAAATTAGTAAACATTTGCTACCGTATTTTTTACGGTAAGGTACGGTAAATGCAACGGTAAGTTTTTTTTTTACAGTGTACTTCCAAAATCCGTACATTTAACAGTATATTAATGTAAAATTACATGAAATGTCCCGTGAGAGCTATTACAGTTTTTCACTGTATATAGTAAGGGTACATACCGTTAAGGAATTAACTTTTTTTTCGTTGCTTTTTTACACTTTTTTACAGTTAAAATTACGAACATTTTTTACAGTGTACAGTAAATATAAAGTAAGAGGTGAGGCCTTTCTCTGCCCACTCATGGAATCTTTTATCATGTCTATTGGGTACAAATTCCGTGTCATAGGCACACCATCTTAACATCGCCACTGCCTTGGTTAGTTTATTATTTTTACAAACTTGATGCCAGATCTTAAAAGTTTTATCCACAGATTATCTTTATCTGTTAGGTGAGCGAGTAGTCTCTTATCTGCTACCATGGCTTGTACTGGAGAGCCATTAGTGGTAGCCTCCTCTATGTCTTTCCATCTTGCTGTAAAAGTTGGGTTGCATAGGCATACTGTACTAGGGGTCTTAACTGGGCAGCGTAATAATAATCTCTTAGACATGGCAGTGCCAGGTCTCCTTTATCTTTTGTGCGTTGTAACTCATTACAACTTTTTTGAGTTGTATTTTATCCTTGGGGTTTTCCCCTGCCATATAAAGCGAGAAATTATTTTATCCCATTCAATAAATTGTTGTTTAGTGACTTCAATAGGGAGGGTTTGGAAAAGGTACAAGAGGCGTGGCAAAACGCTAATCTTTACTGATTCAATTCTGTTTATTAGTCCTAGAGAAGGGATAAGACTCCATCTTGATAGATCAGACTTAATTTTTTTAATTTAATGGCCCATAGTTAAGTTTGAATAGTGCTGTAGTGTCTCTACATAAAATTACCCCAAGATATTTCATCGAATTCTGGC
This sequence comes from Abramis brama, assembly GCF_963993115.1. NCBI lineage: Eukaryota > Metazoa > Chordata > Actinopteri > Cypriniformes > Leuciscidae > Abramis > Abramis brama. Next base: position 33,551,108 of record NC_139972.1, on the reverse strand, counting down.
CCCATTTAAGATTATATATATTTTTTTGTAGTTCTCTAGGAGGTTCAAAGTTAAAGGTCAAACCTGGGTTTTTTGAATATTTAATTTATGTCCGGAGAATAAGCCAAATTCTCCAAGTGTGGACATCAGCCTCTGTAACGATTCCTTTGGCTGGCCTAAATAAATCAAGATATCATCGGCAAATAGAGATAGTTTTTGGTCCCCTCCTTGCATATTTATTCCTTTAATGAGATCATCTTGTCTTATATACTGGGCGAGTGGTTCTATAAACAGAGCAAATAAGGTTGGGGAGAGAGGGCACCCTTGTCTACAGGATCTTTCTAATGTAAATGGTTTTGACAAGCTGCCATTTATTTTTATTCTAGCTGTTGGTATATTGTAAATTGATTGGGTCGCCTTGATAATGGTTTCATGAAAACCAAACTTAGTTAAAACTTGATAAATAAATGACCACCTTACGGAGTCAAAAGCTTTCTCTGCGTCCAGTCCTATCAACATTGCTTCTATGTTATTATTTTGGATGTGTTGTATGAAATGTAGGGTTCATCTAATACTGTCCTGGGTCTGCCTCTGGCGAATAAACCCCGTCTGGTCTGTTTTTATAAGATTAGGCATAATATTGTCGAGTCGTTTGGCTATTATTGAAGTGTAAATTTTGTAATCTAAATTTAGGACCGAAATCGGCCTTGAATCGGTTTTCTACGGAGCCCGGGAAGTCACCTGTGGGAGAAAAAAAAACAATCCGTGGAGACGGTTTGGCAATCCGTCCGCTCAATTTATAAACCGTACTCACGAATTCTCAAACTGTTCCCTCGGTTTAACAAATCGTGCCCACGGATTAATAAACCGTGCCCACGAGTATCTAATCCGTGCTCTCATATTTGTAAACCGTGCCTTCAGTTTTTGTAATCTGTACCCACAAATTCATAAACCGTGCCCACGCTTTCGTAATCAGTTCCCACGGGTTTGTAAACTGTACTCAATTTGTGACTCGCCCTCATTTTAGAAGAACACGTTGTCAACGAATCTTATTGTATAGTGTTTTATTGAATATTAAGTGGAATAAATCAAATTGACATACGTCTGCATGCTTAAAGTGATTGTCAATTGTAGGGGTATGGGTGGAATATACGATTTAATATGAATGACGTGCATCAAAATCTTTTGTTTATTTGTGATATAATCTTAGCACTTTATTATTATTTTCTAACCTGTATTATGACTGATATTTGACGAATTGCTTTGTTCATTTTTTTGTAAGTTTTGGACAAAATATGTAGCCTAAAATGTAATAATATGAATAATTATAATAATAATAATAATTATTATTATTATTATTTGAGTTAATAACTATAAATGAGTTCACTAGACAGTAATATGTTTATCATAAAATAATTTATGAATGCTTTATTTTTAAGCAAAAATTATGCAAAAAGTGTAGGCCTATTTTATCCAAAACTGTAAAAGGTTAGGTTATAGCCTATAATAATAAAACATTGATAAATTATTTGATGAAAAACATATTACTGTATTACTAAGTTAACTTGTTTATAGTTCATTTATAACTTAACTAATAATAATAATAATTATTATTATTATTATTATTACATTTTAGGCTATATATTTAAAAGACGCTTTTGTCCAAAACTTACAAAAAAATGAACAAAGCAATTAGTCAAATATCTACGGAGCCCGGGAAGTCACCTGTAGGGAAAAAAAAAAACAATCCGTTACGACGGTTTGGCAATCCGTCCGCTCAGTTTATAAACCGTACTCACGAATTCTCAAACTGTTCCCTCGGTTTAACAAATCGTGCCCACGGATTAATAAACCGTACCCACGAGTTTCTAATCCGCGCTCTCAGATTTGTAAACCGTGCCTTCAGTTTTTGCAATCTGTACCCACAAATTCATAAACCGTGCCCACGCTTTCGCAATCCGTTCCCACGGGTTTGTAAACTGTACTCACGGATTTGTGACTCGCCCTCATTTTAGAAGAACACGTTGTTAACGAATCCTATTGTATATTGTTTTATTGAATATTAATGGAATACATCAAATTGACATACGTCTGAATGCTTACAGTGATTCTCAATTGTAGCGGGTATGGGTGGAATATATGATTTAATATGAATGACGTGCATCAAAATATTTTGTTCATTTGTGATAATCTTAGCACTTTATTATTATTTTCTAACCTGTATTATGACTGATATTTGACGAATTGCTTTGTTAATTTTTTTGTAAGTTTTGGACAAAAGCGTCTTTTAAATATATAGCCTAAAATGTAATAATAATAATTATTATTATTATTATTATTATTATTATTATAATTATTTAAGTTATAAATGAACTATAAACGAGTTAACTTAGTAATACAGTAATATGTTTGTCATCAAATAATTTATCAATGTTCTATTAGTATAGGCTATAACCTAACCTTTTACAGTTTTGGATAAAATAGGCCTACATTTTTTTTGCATAATTTTTGCTTAAAAATAAAGCATTCATAAATTATTTTATGATAAACATATTACTGTCTAGTGAACTCATTTATAGTTATTAACTCAAAGAATAATAATAATAATAATTATTATTATTATTATAATTATTCATATTATTACATTTTAGGCTACATATTTTGTCCAAAACTTACAAAAAAATGAACAAAGCAATTCGTCAAATATCAGTCATAATACAGGTTAGAAAATAATAATAAAGTGCTAAGATTATATCACAAATAAACAAAAGATTTTGATGCACGTCATTCATATTAAATCGTATATTCCACCCATACCCGCTACAATTGACAATCACTTTAAGCATGCAGACGTATGTCAATTTGATGTATTCCATTAATATTCAATAAAACAATATACAATAGGATTCGTTAACAACGTGTTCTTCTAAAATGAGGGCGAGTCACAAATCCGTGAGTACAGTTTACAAACCCGTGGGAACAGATTGCGAAAGCGTGGGCACGGTTTATGAATTTGTGGGTAGCCTACAGATTGCAAAAACTGAAGGCACGGTTTACAAATCTGAGAGCGCGGATTAGAAACTCGTGGGTACGGTTTATTAATCCGTGGGCACGATTTGTTAAACCGAGGGAACAGTTTGAGAATTCGTGAGTACGGTTTATAAACTGAGCTGACGGATTGCCAAACCGTAGCCACGGATTGTTTTTTTTTCCCCCTACAGGTGACTTCCCGGGCTCCGTAGTTTTCAATAAAGTCTATCATTGAGGGGGCTTTTTTTTTCCTCACCTTCAGGAATGGAGTAGATCCTTATGTTATTTCGCCTCGAGCGTCCTTCTTCGTCAGTTAGTTGTGTCTTGAGTCTGGACTGAATTTTAAACAGCTCTGTCATGATATCTTCCACCGATTGCACTCGCTTCAGTGTCGAGTATACGGCTTATCCACGCAGGCCCGGATTGGCTAATCGGGAGCACCGGGAGAATTCCCGGTGGGCCGGTCTGTTTTATTGGCCAGGAGGGCCGGTGTTGTCATGGCACTGGGTTGAATGCTTTCCTTATAGGCTCCAGTCATAGTGCAGCCCCACTACTTTTTATTATTATTTTATCGCAGCCCCACAAAAAAAATAAAGTCACTTTGTTAGAGATGTGCGAACAAAAAATAAGAGATACAAAACATGGAAAATAGCCTATAGGCGCAAAGGCGGCGCCAAAATAATAAAATATCTCTAGAAACTCAAGCGGCCAAATAGCCTACGAGTCAGGGCCGTACCGACCATTGAGGTCCGAGGTCCGGACCTCGGTATTTTTTCCTGAGTGTATAATGAACGTTGTGAAATAATTGCCTAATATTAACTGCTGCAATGATTCGCATATCGAGACGATAACCGACCTCATCATCTGAGCTGCTTCAGCACTCAAACACCGCTCGTCGGCAATCAGGGTTGCCAGATGCCAGCAAGGTTTTCCAGCCCAAAACCTTGTCAAAAACCGCGAGAATGCACAAAAAACCGCCCAATTTTTTTTGTGTGACTTGTTTCTCGTTTAAACACATTGAAATCACATTTTTCGACTTAGCCTATCCGATTTTAGAAACAATATTCAATCAAATGAACGCAAAAGTAGGCTGTACCTCAGTCAGACTATTCTATTATGTTACGGAAAATAATGCGATCAACTTAGGCTATCAATGAGTCTGTTTATTGTCAATAAGTGGCTTGGAAGCATTCAGTAACATAAAAACATTGAGTGGATATATGGACATAAAACATAACCCACTTTAACATTTCAGTTATTTCAAATGGCAACATGAAACATGCATATAAGGGCTGGGAGAAAAAAAATCGATTCACCTAGGTATAGCAATTTTTTTTTTTACGATTTTAAAATCGTTTTTTATTTTTTTTTATTACATAATATTACAGATATTAATTCAAATTAAATAGCTTTATTTTTGCCCTTGCTTATAGATGAGGTTGACAGAAGTTAGCCACTTTCGTTTCAAAAACGTTTCAGGATGAAATTATGGAGCTGCACGATTCATTTTTAAAAGACTGATCTCGATTCAAACACCCACGCGATCTTATTCCATTTCGTCTGTCTATTAAACCTTTGACAAAATCATATGCAACATTCAAATCTGTGTTGGCGCTGCCGCTGACCCAGAGAGAGTTATCATGAAACCGCAATGTCAGTCAGCTAGCTAAATAAGTTTGAACTTTGAAAACCCCGCGATCTAGTGTGTTGTTGTTTGAGGGGCGGGTGCGTGCATCACTGAATGTAGTGGGAGGGAGTGTCTGTTGTGAGGTTAGGGGGCACGTATTGTGTGTGTGTACGTGTGTGAGTGAGTGAGACTCCCTGCTGAACACTGGGTCGCAGGAAGAAGGATCAGTGCCGGTGTTTCGGCAATAAAAACCCGCCGAACTGATCCGAAACCAGCCCAATTTTTATCCACCCGCCCAAACCCATTTTTGCCCGCAAAATAGATTGCAAAAAACCGCCCAATCTGGCAACCCTGTCGGCAATGGCAAACTGTTGGGGATGACCGATCAAAGCAAGCGGGATTTATGTTCACAGAAGCGCGAGCGAATCCCAACGCGACGCTTCACGAGATAAGGTGCAAGTGGCTAAACAGCTGTTTTACGATAGAAATTTTAAACGACCGACATAAATAATCACTTTGCAAAGAATGTATCAATCTAAGCATCTTGGAAGGGGAGATTTACAGGTAAAGATAAAGAGACTGAGATAAGAAGAACGAGAGAAGGAGATGGAGATGAGAGAGGAGAGCAGGTAGAGCAATAGCCTATTGCATACTGTGCCCATAATGAGAATAACTTTATTACAATGGATTCCTATTTAACACAGTCAGATGTTCTTTGCCAATGACAGTGGAAAAATAATATGCCCCCGAACCCCCTAGATCACTTTTGGGACCTCTGTATTTATAAAACCCTGTGTAAGGCAAGGCAAGGCAAGTTTATTTATATAGCACATTTCATACACAATGGCAATTCAAAGTGCTTTACATAGAAGAAATAAAAATAATAAAAATAAATAAGAATAATTAAAACAGTTTAGAAAAATAAAAAATAAAATACAGTACAGTAGCCTACAAACAGTCGGACGAACACTGGCACAGTGCTCATTCATTAAATGCATAGCTAAACAGAAGTGTTTTGAGTCTGGATTTGAAAGTGACTACTGTAGGAGCACATCTGATCTCCTCTGGAAGCTGGTTCCAGCTGCGGCTGCGGCTGGCGTGTACTGATATTGCACTGAATAGAAAATTATATTTTTGAAAAATACAATGAATTACAAGGCTGTACAGAACAGTGCACTATTGCAGACTTAGGCTCAATCCCAATTCACCCCTTGCCCCTACCCCTCCGTTTTGCGCGTTCCCGTGAAGGGGTAGGGTTGTCTCAATTCTTTTTTGGTTGGAGGGGTAGGGGTAGGGGGAAGGGCCAGATAGCCCTTGAAAGATTGGGCCTTATATACTGAGGGTTTAATTACAATATTTTAATAGTCAGTTGGGAACTAAAGTGGGCCGGTCTAAGGCATGAAACTCCAGGGCTGAAAATGAGTCCCACTCCGGCCCTGCATCCACGAGTCTTGCATTGGTAGTGTTTATTTCCTCCTTTATTTCCTGAAGTTGTTGGGTATTATCTTTTCTAAAGTCTTTCATTTCCATGAGAATCGCTCGTAGGTCAATGTTGCCCTCCTGTGCCACCCCAGCACTAGCGCTGCTAGGTCGCTGTCTTCGTTAGCTTCAGTTCTTCGTTCATTATTTTAGTCTGCCTGTCTTTCACCATCGCCCTGTCCTGTACCTCCTTGTTTAGCAAATTTACGTCAAGGTTTACGAGTTTTCAGGGCTTTTTAGCTAAAAATGCCGGGAGCAGCAGTTCTTATGCAGCCATCTCGTTCCGTGCACAACCGGAAGCCCAGTAATGCACTATTAACATTCTAGTAACTACAATTAACTAACAGGAAACTCTGATTAACAAATTAGTAAGTAATAGCGCTCAGTTGAATGTGGTTGAAACTCAGTTGAAACTTCTTCTTTTTTTCATACCTCCCAGAGAGCTAGCCTACTACAGGTTCATAATTAACATAAATTATGCATCATTTATAATAAAAGGTAATGGTAACCCAGTAGTAATGACTCAAGTGTTACTACATCCTTCTAAAGGAACTACTAATTATTTGGATCAGTATTCTAAAGTGAAAAACATGATATTGACTGAAGTCATTGTAAGATTTTGAGGTTTTTGTAAGATTTTGAATAGTAATTCCTTGGTCATTAGTCCATTAGTCCATTACATAGTGTGTTCCCATGATCTTCACTTTAGAATACTGATCCAAATAATTAGTAGTTCCTTTAGAAGGATGTAGTAACACTTGAGTCATCACTATCCAAAACCTTACAAAAACCTCAAAAGCTTATAATGACTTAGTTGTCAAGCTTTTCACTTTAGAATACTGATCCGAATTATTAGAAGGATGTAGTAACACTTTATTCATTACTAATGGGTTACCATTACCTTATATTATAGGCCTACATTATGCATTATTAATATTATATAGTAGTTCTTAGTAGTCTTCAGTGAGGTATGAAAAATAGTAGTTACTGATTAGCTAATAGTGAACTACCACATTCGACTAAGCACTATTATTGTTAATCAGAGTTTCTTGTTAGTTAATACTATGTTAATAGTGCGTTACTCATTTGTTCCATGCAGTTATTCATCAATGAAGGAATAGTATTCTAAAGTGTTACCTTAATTTCTAGGTCACTGTGCCTATCCTACAAGTATTCTTGTACATTCTGTTCCTTAATTACTATGGGGTTTTTTTTAGTGAATACTTTGTGGTGGTGTGAGTCATTTGGCAAGTTTTTATTTATTATTATTTTGTTCCAAGGACATTTTAACAAAAATATGTAGATTTTTCCCCTATGAAATCCACTGCCATTATGCAGCTTGGAAGCATCAATGTGTTTATTAATATAACTCCGATTGTATTCGTCTGCAACAAGAAAGTCATACATACCTAGGATGAGTAAATCATGGGCTAATTTTCATTTTTAAAGTGAACTACTTTAATACTATGTGTAGTTAGGATTCTGAATTAAGTGTAATGTTTCTCTACATATCAGAAATATACAGAGCCACTTATTAGGGGTGGAACGGTACACAGAAGTCACGGTTCGGTTCATGCCTCGGTTCAGACATCACAGTTCGGTACGAGTTCGGTACAATGGAGGAAAAAAGCAAAGCAAAACAAAAATGCAGAAGGCTTGTGCATGTCTCAGGCTGTACCACCAAAGGAAAATAAATTACTTAAGCCTTGTATTTTTTAAATAAGTTTTATTAATAAAGTAAGGCATAGAACCAGTTTATTTGTAGTGCACTGACAATAGTTTTATATAATTAGTTTATTAATTAAATTAATAAAAAGACAAAAAGACCTTGAGATATGTTTGGTAATTGTACCTGAATGAATTTAATTGAATTAATTTGCTACATTTCAGATTAATATATTTGTTTTCCTTAAAATTTTAATTAACAGTAACTTAAACACTTTGCAGTTTGAATGATGTCCTGTATAAACAAAATGACGGAGTATGTTTTTATGTTTACACTGTTCGATCACACCTCACACACACAAATTTCAGTAAGCACTTTGCGACTTTTCGATCGCGACCGCGCCTCTCTGTCTCTCACACACACACACACAATATATTCCAGCATTGCAATCTTTACATCGCAGCCAGCTTCAGAGCTAAGGCGGGAATGCAGATTAGGTGTCCCTAAAGAACCCGCGTATCTAACAGTAGTTCCACATTACATTCATTCATTTGCACACAAGTTTTATTTATTTTTATACCGTGTATTCTCCGTGTAAATTTATGCGCCGAACCGTGACGCCCGTACCGTTTCGGTTCAATACGAATACACCCCTACCACTATATTATCAGAAATTAGAGCTGAAATTGTTGAAAGTTTTTTATCTCGATTCAAATACCCACGCAATATTTGAATGACAAACGATTTGTCTTAAACCTTTGTCAAGTAAGATCACAGTGAACATTTATATATGCGTTGGCGCTGTCAGTACCCACATTTACATGGAAATGTTTTGTTTCGATCAGAATGAAATCATTCTGATTGATGAATCTGAACATAGTTTTTACATGAATGCTAAGTCATCAGGTTGATGGGCATTTATAAGTCACAAGCTTCAAATCTGATTTAATCTTTTTGATGTGAACGTAATATGCAGTTTCCTGCTGTTGTCACAAACTAACCATCCTCCGTTGTTTTAAAAAGCAGACTTATATTTACCTATATTTCAGGTCCTTATTAGGAGACGAGGAGTACACAAAGCTTTGCCGTGCTGCTTATATTAATCAAGCAGTAACAAAACAATGCCCAGATGCCCAAAACAAGGCGTCTGCAGATGAGAGTCCGAAACAAGCACTTGTTGGACAACGTTGTCCTGCACCACTTCACAGAATGATGAGTGGGAAGATCATTTTAGATTGACACAACAGTAATTTATTATATTCTTAAATAATATTACAACAACATCAGCTCTTAATTCAAATGATCACAGAAGTACTGAGATAAAAGTTTATAGTTCAGATATAAACTGTCTACAGTAGCAATCAAAATAGAGTAAATCAACTTTTGCAAGAATCTTGACACTTGAAACTTTAATCATTCATTCTAGAGATTCGTTCAAAAACGCTGATTCATCCAGTAATGAAACACGTATTTTAGTCATTAAATCATTCATTCAAACTTTTTTTTTTATTCAGATTCATATTCATTTTAAATCGATTGCAGAAATTAACATTTGTCAGAACCTCTAGTAAATTAAATGTTATGTTGTTAATTTATCTGTTCAGAATCATGATCTCTGTCTGAAACACTAAAAGAATCAGATTCTCATTTTAACAATTCTAACTTGTTATTAAAACTGTGACTCTGAAGTCGAGCCATCCTGGAAATTTAAGAATCATCCACACCTGTGATCACCTCAATTATTTTCCAAAGACACAAAGAATAATATTTTTATATTTTTACTTTAAAAGCAATCATAAATCATTAGCAATAAAAAAATAATTAAAATACTTTAATTATGCATCATTTTGTCGGCCCATTCTATCATGGACTGAGAATCTGATTGTGAGAAACTACCTAATATTAAAATGACTTGAGACAAATAATGTATTATTATTATTATTATTATTATTATTTTTGTTTATAATTTTTTTTAAGGGTTAACTTGTATCAATTAATGAATTGATGCTTTCAAACACATTGCATATTCATACTTTATAAACTGGTTTTATTAAAACAAAATTAAATCGGAATAGTCTGAATAAATAAACAGTAATTCTCTGTTGATTTCCCAAATGCCCTTCCAGTGACATTCCAATACCATGACCATTCCAATTGAAGTTTAATGCTGTTTTTGTTTTTTATCCTGAGTAAAAGTTATTTTTTCATAAGGTATTGTGACATGTGTAAGTAACATGATTTCTCTAAAATCCTAATCTCTAAAAAAAACAAATTTGTTTTGCAGAGGCTCTTAAGAAGACTGCTCAGATCAACTGGCAAGAAACTGAGAGGGAACACTCAAAATAGTTGTAAGAATTGATAAATTAGGAAATTCCAAACAGTCTGTTTTGGGGGTGACCAGGCCCTGAGAGGACAAAAGGACCTCTCTGGAGATTAGCATTTGAACTGGCTCTCATGCACCATCGAGACGAAAGTCTCACCTCCGAGTCATCTAATCTACATCTCTTTCCCTCTCCCCTCACCCCTGTCTCTCATGCTCAGATGAACAGCTGAAATCACCCAAGAAAATGTATAGTTTAATGTGAATGATTATCACAGAGTATTTTCATGTTTGGTATCATTTAAAATGTCACAGTGTGACTGGTACAGATATCTCATATCCAGATAGATAAAACAAAAGGTAATAAGGTTTTTAAGAGCTTATGGATAACTGATTTACAAAGGAAGGTGGTCTCTAAGCAAATGGTCCCACACCCCCATGAAGATGCGACCACTGCATGCAAATTTCTATTGTTACATGTTTCCAGGTAAAAGGTTTGTCTATTTAAGGAATTGCAGCAGGGAGATCGGGGCCTTTTTCTGTATTTCAGATGGGTCCGTTAGGCTGGGAGATGTAGATCTCTCAGCCTAACGTATTTCTTAAATGTTGGGTTTGCATCTTATCTCTATTCCAGAGCATTTGATGTTTTGTATCGATTATCTTTGAATTGATTATGAAATTGGCATGATACATTTACCTGACATAATAAATTGTTACATTTGATTATTCTAACTGACTTTGACATTATTTTCATTGAAGAGTTAAACGGAATAGTCAAACATTCGCTCACTTTTAGTGAGGCACAGATATTATTAAACCCTTTCATTTATGGAGTCAGATGAATTAACGAGAGAATACATAACTAAATGTATTGTAAATTTAACCAACCAATATTCTGCACGAGTAAGGACAGAACACGTGAGACCTTCCCCGTGTATTGGCGAACCGGCAGATTGGACCAATTTCACGGGCCTTACATAGTCTGGGACAAGAGATGGAGGACAGTGTCCAGAATGCACAAATGACTGTCTGCAGTGTAAGCTGTACTGGTACATGTGTAGTTGCTGCTTCTTCTAACTGTCCCCAATTTATTTCCTGTTCAAATGTTCAAAGCTTTCAGTAAAGACTGGGTCAAATACAGGTTAAAAGTATGTATTTTAACAATTAGGTATAGAACTTTAAAGAGATACTCTTTAATCTGACATAAATCTGCTTCTTTAAATATTGTCTCTGGAATTTCAGAATATAGCATAATATGATGGGTAATTTCAATAAAATTTAAATTTGAAAAGATTTCAATCTCACTGTGTGCTCTAATGCTTTAAAACTTGTTTGTGTGGTGTTGCTACTCATTTAGATGGAACCCAGATGATCCCTAGTTGGGCCACATGCATATGATTCCTAGTTGGGCCCCACCTAAAGCCCTGTGAAATCCTGCATAAAACCTAAATGAGTAAGTTGCTGGGGCCAACATGGAACCCATGGACAAACCCACTTACAGCCCATATTTCGGCCCATGTAGTAACGTTGTAGTACCTACAAAAAAACTAAAGCTGGGACCAAGAAAGATCTTGTGCATGTAGCCCAGTTGGGGCCCACCTTTTTGTAAGTGCCATCCTATATGAAATCCATGTGGGCAGTTGGTATGGGGCCATTATGGAACCCGCGGACAATCCCATACAGAGCCCATTTTTCAGCCTATTTCGAAACCCACATGGGCCCCATATACAAATGTCTACTGGGTTAAAGCTGGGACAGAGATGGGTCTTGTGCATTTTGCCCACTTGGGTCCCACCTAGTACCAAGTGCCATCCTATATGAAATCTATCTGGGCAATTAACATGGGGCCATTATGGAACCCGCGGACAATCCCATACAGAGCCCATTTTTCAGCCCATTTCAAACCCACATGGGCCCCATATACAAATGTCTACTGGGTTAAAGCTGGGACAGAGATGGGTCTTGTGCATTTTGCCCACTTGGGTCCCACCTAGTACCAAGTGCCATCCTATATGAAATCCATGTGGGCAGTTGGTATGGGGCCATTATGGAACCCGCGGACAATCCCATACAGAGCCCATTTTTCAGCCTATTTCAAACCCACATGGGCCCCATATACAAATGTCGGCGGGGTTAAGCTGGGACTGAGATGGGTCTTGTGCATTTTGCCCACTTGGGCCCCACCTAGTACCAAGTGCAATCCTACATGAAATCTATATGGGCAATTAACATGGGGCCATTATGGAACCCGCGGACAATCCCATACAGAGCCCATTTTTCAGCCCATTTCAAACCCACATGGGCCCCATATACAAATGTCTACTGGGTTAAAGCTGGGACAGAGATGGGTCTTGTGCATTTTGCCCACTTGGGTCCCACCTAGTACCAAGTGCAATCCTACATGAAATCCATCTGGGCAATTAACATGGGGCCATTATGGAACCCGCGGACAATCCTACATGGGGCCCATTTTTCAGCCCATATCATACCCATATGGGCCCCACATACAAATGTTGGCTGGGTTTAGAATTGTACAGTCAAAAAATCAAAATATGTGAAAAACACCTATTTTAGCTTCAGGTTCTAAAGGGTTAATGTTATGAACAGCAGCTATGCTAATTATTTTCAATTTGCTTTTCTGTTTTATTTCAGGATGGCCATCACGCGGTGCAGTTTGGATCCAGCCTCTTATGAAGACTTCAGATGCCCAACACCTCTGAAGAGATGACTCCAACTCCTGCGAGGATTTCAGATGATGAAAACTCTGAATCAACATGCACCAATGCTAAATTTCTATATATTGTAATCATTGTTCACAATTTGAAATAATGACTTAAATGAGCTAATTCTTACTGCCTTAAGTGGTGTTCGGGTCATTTTGACCCGGAGAGAATTTTCTTTTACCCAAAAATACTAGTTAATGTTATCGCTTTGGACTGAAACTTAGTGACTTTATTCACAGATGGTATAACTACTTCTCAAATGTTTTTTAACAATTTTCTTACTTTTTTAGGGGGGATTTTGTCACCTTGTTACACTTGTGGTCTTCCCGGTCAAAAATGACCGGCCTACAAAAAATTGCTTATAAATCACTTGTTATGCAATATTATCACCCAATATTGGATTCAATCTTTTTGTCAACTTGTTCTCTTTCAATTAGGACTGGTTTTATATTTCTATTTGCATCTGATTAATCGTAGGCCTCATTTATTTGACAGTAGGCATCTCATTTTTTGAGTAAAAAAAACATTATTTTTTAATAATTTTGGACATTTTAAATAAAATCTGAAGAAAATTGGCACTGTTGATCACACTAGTCTACTTTAATATTTCACCAGGAATTTTGTTTTGAAAAACTTTTATTTTGTACAAAATGACACATTGTCACACTTGTGGTCTTCCCGGTCAAAAATGACCGGCCTACAAAAAATTGCTTATAAATCACTTGTTATGCAATATTATCACCCAATATTGGATTCAATCTTTTTGTCAACTTGTTCTCTTTCAATTAGGACTGGTTTTATATTTCTATTTGCATCTGATTAATCGTAGGCCTCATTTATTTGACAGTAGGCATCTCAATTTTTGAGTAAAAAAAACATTATTTTTGAATAATTTTGGAAAAATCAAATCAAATCTGAAGAAAATTGGTACTGTTGATCACACTAGTGTACTTAAATTTTTCACCAGGAATTTTGTTTTGAAAAACTTTTATTTTGTACAATATGGCACAGAGTTACACTTGTGGTGTTCCACTGGGCCATTAAGGGCCATTGTGGGCCATTGTTTCAATGGGCCATTGAAAGTGAATGGGAGAGACCAATGCAAACAATGAATGGAACAACACAAAATATGTATCATTTTAAAGCTTAGAATCTCAGCTTTTTAATGCATCTAATCACTTTGATCAACTCCTAACGAGAGCTGAGTTATTACTCTAAAACAGAGTGTTAACAGCCTGTGCCCCCGCAGGCGCCACCTAGCTGCGAAATAAATAATCATAATTTTTTTTCAAAACTATTACCTTGATCAACTTAAAATAGGTGTCATTTGAAATCTTAGAGTCTGAAATTTACAATGAATGTAGCCAATTTGATAAACTCCTAAGTAGTGCTGAGTTATTTGCTGATAAATAGAAAAAAAACAAATTCATAATTTATAAACTACTTTTTTGTACTACATTCAGCAATATGTCAATTACATCATACAGCTCAGATAGTCCTGTGTCATATGTCATTTGAAAGGTCTCAATGAGTAGAATACAGCAAGCATAATTGTTTCAGGCTTTTTACTAAACTTGAGTGAGGTTTTTATAAAAGAAGCCCTTCAAGAGACCCATTTTTAAACCATATATGGATGATGGAATTTTAGACACATTTCTGCTCGTAACGTCATGAAACATGCTCCGATTGTGGAAAATAACACGTCATTATTTACAGCAGATGCTTACAATTAAAATGAGTCCAAACTCAACATAATCCATCACTCAGAACTAAAGATATTCCTCATGGAGTTCGAACACAAAAAATACCACAGACACACAGACTCACATAGTCAAGCAAGGTAGCTTAGACTTGGCCTTTTTACTTGTATCTTCATGAAACCTACATCGATCATGAAAAATGACACATCGTTATTTACAGCAGGAGCTCACGATTAAAAAGAACCCAAACTCAATATATTCCATCAATAAGATCTAAAGATATTCCTCATGGCGTTCTAACACAAAAAATACCACAGACACACCTAGCCAAGTATATACTCATGAAGCTCTCATGTTTGGTTTTCGCTCATAACTTCACGAAGCATGCACAGATCGTAGAAAAATGTACATCATTATTTTCAGTAGACTATCACAATTAAAAAGAGCCCAAACTCAACATAATCCATCACTCAGATCTAAAGATATTCCTAATGGAGTTGTAACACACGAACCCCCACATGCGCTCACAGAGCCTTGACTATAGATGTAGCCTAGCACTTATGTCGCGTTTTAACTCATAACTCAATGAAGCATGCATAAATTGTGGTAAATGGCACATCATTATTTACATGAGATTGTTAAGATTAAAAAGAGCCCAAACTCACCATAATCCATCACATGCACATATGTGTACATAAACAATGAACATGCCCCTGAAAACTTTTCAGTCTCTCCCATTCACTTTCAATGGCCCATTGAAACAATGGCCCTCAATGGCCCAGTGGAACACCACAAGTGTAACTCTGTGCCATTTTGTACAAAATAAAAGTTTTTCAAAACAAAATTCCTGGTGAAATATTAAAGTAGACTAGTGTGATCAACAGTGCCAATTTTCTTCAGATTTGATTTAATATTTCCAAAATTATTCAAAAATAATGTTTTTTTTACTCAAAAAATGAGATGCCTACTGTCAAATAAATGAGGCCTACGATTAATCAGATGCAAATAGAAATATAAAACCAGTCCTAATTGAAAGAAAACAAGTTGACAAAAAGATTGAATCCAAAATTGGGTGATAATATTGTATAACGAGTGATTTATAAGCAATTTTTTGTAGGCCGGTCATTTTTGACCGAGAAGACCACAAGTGTGACAATGTGCCATTTTGTACAAAATAAAAGTTTTTCAAAACAAATTTCCTGGTGAAAAATTAAAGTAGACTAGTGTGATAAACAGTGCCAATTTTCTTCAGATTTTATTTAATATTTCCAAAATTATTCAAAAATAAAGTTTTTTTAACTCAAAAAATGAGATGCCTACTGTCAAATAAATGAGGCCTACGATTAATCAGATGCAAATAGAAATATAAAACCAGTCCTAATTGAAAGAAAACAAGTTGACAAAAAGATTGAATCCAAAATTGGGTGATAATATTGTATAACGAGTGATTTATAAGCAATTTTTTGTAGGCCGGTCATTTTTGACCGGGAAGACCACAAGTGTGACAATGTGCCATTTTGTACAAAATAAAAGTTTTTCAAAACAAATTTCCTGGTGAAAAATTAAAGTAGACTAGTGTGATAAACAGTGCCAATTTTCTTCAGATTTTATTTAATATTTCCAAAATTATTCAAAAATAATGTTTTTTTAACTCAAAAAATTAGATGCCTACTGTCAAATAAATGAGGCCTACGATTATTCAGATGCAAATAGAAATATGAAACCAGTCCTAATTGAAAGAAAACAAGTTGACAAAAATATTGAATCCAAAATTGGGTGATAATATTGTGTAACGAGTGATTTATAAGCAATTTTTTGTAGGCCGGTCATTTTTGACCGGGAAGACCACAAGTGTGACAATGTGCCATTTTGTACAAAATAAAAGTTTTTCAAAACAAAATTCCTAGTGAAAAATTAAAGTAGACTAGTGTGATCATCAGTGCCAATTTTCTTCAGATTTTATTTAATATTTCCAAAATTATTCAAAAATAATGTTTTTTTAACTCAAAAAATTAGATCCCTACTGTCAAATAAATGAGGCCTACGATAAATTAGATGCAAATAGAAATATAAAACCAGTCCCAATTGAAAGAGAACAAGTTGACAAAAAGATTGAATCCAATATTGGGTGAAAATATAGTATAATGAGAGATTTATAAGCTATTTTTTATAGTCCGGTCATTTTTGACCGTTCGTTGCAGGAAGAAGCACGACGATGAAGAGGTAGAAGTGAGGCGGGAAAACAGCAAAGTCCAAACTTAATAGAATTGTGACAATTATATATAGTTATTGTATAGAATTAAGCATGGGTTAGAAATGTCTGTCCATTCACTGGGCAGGGCAGTCCAAAAGTGATGGAGAACCTGTAAGTAGAAGAACATCAGGCTGGATAGAGGACAAGAGTGAGACTAGAGCAAGAGCTGCTGGCAGTAAGCACTGAAGATACAGGCCAAAGCAATCCAGCAATAACAAGAGTAAAGGAAGAACAATAAATAAGGAGGAACATAAGGAACAGGTCGAAATCAATTAACTGAAAAAGGACATGACAAAGGATAAACTAAGAGGTGTGGTAAGATGAATCAAGGAAGAAGGAAAATGGTCACATGGCAGACTAAAAAACAAAGCAGTTCTACTTTGGCTTTGTTGTTGTTTTTACTGCACTGTGCATATCATATGAAATCATAAAATTAACCATCCATCTTCAAATTCACTTGTCCTATGTAGGGGCCTGGAATGCTGGAGGCTGGAGGGAATCAACCTGGATGCATGGCCAGCCCTTCACAGGGAGGGCTAACACACACACACACACACACACACACACACAGAGAGAGAGAGAGAGAGAGAGAGAGAGAGAGAGAGAGAGAGAGAGAGAGAGAGAGAGAGAGAGAGAGAGAGAGAGAGAGAGAGAGAGAGAGAGAGAGAGAGAGAGAGAGAGAGAGAGAGAATAGGATTTATGTCTTTTATTTTTCTCCACCCTCTGATAAAGCAATTGCTCTGGCTGCCACTTTTGTAAAGTCAGACTTAATAAGTTACTATGTGTCAAGAATGAAGGTATTTGAAGGTAAAGAACTATTACACCTTATCAACCTTATCTGGCCAATATTAGCTGAATTGACCAAACCCATGTTAAGGAGGTCGACCAAAGTTCCCCCTCTAACCACTTTATAATTGTCACAAATCGTTTTATGCTGCAGGAGAAGTTGGGGCGGAATCCACTTGTTACTGTGGTTGAGAGAAGAGTATGCAAGGGTGAATATATTTGGAATACGTTAATTTAACTGTTTTAATAATAAAGATGATACAAAAGTTGTCCTTGTCTTTATGGACTGTTGTATCACAGGGTTGGTTGTGCAAAAAAATGTACATGCATTAATGACACAACACACTTTACATTAGCGATTAGACTTAGTGATCAATAAATTAGGCCACTTAATGATGACGACCATTTGATTTTATTTGATTCTGGGTTATTTCACAACAAATACATACTGTTACAACAGCCAATGAAAAATATAATACAAATCCAAGGGTCAAGTGCCCAACTAAGGAACCACTACTTACAATAATGGTGATTAAATTAAACATTTTCAATAAAACATCAAAGCGGGAAAATCAAACAAAGGAACATATATGATGAATGAAAACAAACTGAAAGTCCATGAAAGTGAAACTGAAGATGAATAACTGAAGATGATAGCCAGGTGTGGCTATCTTTATGGTCTACTGTTTGATCTACAGGAATGCCTGCCCTGTAGTAAAAAAAACAACAACAATGACAATTCTCATGTGATGCATTTATATACATTGTTGTAGGATGTTGTTAGTAAAATAATTAAATAAACTAAGTTAGAGTGTGAAAATTGAGTTTAAGAGTTTATTGTTTTTTATTATAATTATGGATTTCATGTCAGTTTGGTTTGACAATGTAAGTCAATTTGACAACCTTAGACTACATTACAGTAGCCTTCTGTACAATTTCCATTCAGGCAAGATTTGTAAAATTGATCTTATATTGTTTGTTATTTATTTAACTGATAGAATTACTAATCTGAAATAAGGTAAATTATAGTAATTATTAGGTAATTATAGTATATCTGGTAGCCAATTTCTGCATCCCTGATGCTAAATTCATGCATATCGCTTGTGTTTGATAAAAACGTCTCAGAGTCTGTTGCTTATCAGTTCTTGAGCTTGTGTGAGGCGTTCCAGTCGCTTCTTTAGATCAGCTCTCCTGCGTCCTCGCTCTGAGTCTTCACTTAGTAGTCTGACCACATCTGCCCCGTTCCTCAATTCTAGCATCTGATGCCGCAATGTCTTAGCCGCATCCTTCAGCATGAAGAGAATTATCAGCATGGGCACATAGTCTGTAAGGCGTTGATAGACAATCTATATGGAGACAGGACATGGAAAATAAAGATATTTAATCCACCTTTTGGAGTTGGCTTCCCTTTACAGTGATATATCTGGTGAATCTCTTGTGCCAATGCACCTGCATTGTGTGGTTTGGTTGCACATACTAACTCAATTTAAAATTGATATTAACTGATCATTGATCTGATCATAAAAATAAAAGTGTCTGGTAAAACAACCAAAATAGTGTTTTTACAGTGATTTCTTTTGAAGACTCTTTTTGGTTCCTTTAAGAACTTTTCAGTAAAAATATTTACGGCAATTCGCTCCGTGCACTGCGACCGTTGACGTTCGAACTTGAGTGTGTTGGCCAGTACTTCCGGTGAAAACTTCCGGTGATCTGACAGCGAGAGCGGGAGACAACAGCGACCGAGTTCCATTACCACAGAGATATTTTTTCACAATGAGTGTTTTTAGGGTTCGAGAGAGATGACTTGCCTTTCAGAGGGTGACAGCCTCAGCACTTCATCGTTGTGTGCCGTTATGTACCATTTCGTCACATTACAACAAAGAAGTCAGCTTTCATGCATTCCCCATTGACGCTGCGGTACAGCTGAGTGGATACAGAAGATCCGGAGGGATGACTTCAACCCGACCAAATTTTTAAATGCATATCATTTTCAGTGTATTTCACCTGTGTGTTTATATGCTTTCTATTACTGCATTTATTTTGTGCAAGTGAGATGAGTAAAGATCTGTTTCATAAATCATTATCTGTCTGGTGTTTATAAGCAGCACATACAGTATTTTACTATGTTTAAAATATACACAAACTAACCTACCAGTATATTAAATTGTTTGTGGTACCTACAGTAAAAAGTGTAAATGTAAAATATGTGATGATAATATTGATCGAGCAATTGATGTAAGTAAAAATATATGCCCAGAATTGAGAAAATAGTATTTATGGAGATAAATTGTAGCCTATCACAGGGCAAACATGTGAATGTTCATGGTGCATTTTATGCAAACAAATCTAATCGTAGTTGTAACTCTATAATTACAGTAGGCATAATTGTCATTGCGTATGTGTATGCAGCATGAGACAAATACAATCTTCTGTTCGTGAACGGTTATATTTCATTCATTAATCTGACTATGCATCCGTGCATTTAATTGCCATTGGCTCGTGTGATAGTAATATGGATTTAAGTGATAATTGATTCTATAAACAACTATAAAAGATAATTTTCGTCTTTCTCCGGCTCCCTGCACCGGGCGTAATGCGAAACCGGAAGTGTCTAACCGCACACTCGCTGATCCGAAATCCAAAATGGTGGCCACGTGCAACTAGTCTATTGGTTGAAGACTCACTGAAGCATTGCATCAACCACCTGCGTCATCAATACTCAGATTTCTCTTCTTCAAGAAGATTTATCTGCCCATGGTAGTTGGTTTATATATTAGAATTCGTTGTGTTCATTGAGTGGATTATTCTCATTTTCTCAGGGTGAGCACAATACCATTTCAGAAAGGTGTGGCTCTGTGTACCTGTTTCATTATGAGCGAGGAAGCATATTGTCCTCGCACACTTAAGTGCGTTAAGTTCTTGAGCTATCAGCATGCTCACTGACTGCTTAGCAACTCATCTAATTGTCCACACTGAAGAAACTTCAGGGTGAAAGTGTTTTGTTCTCATTTCTCCTTCTTTTTGAGGATGGAAGGAAGATCAGCTAACCCACAAGGATTTATATCCAAGTCTGGAGTCTCACAGTGAGATTTCGTTTAGCTTGGATGAGGATGATGTTTTGTCCTCGACTTCTGAGGAGCTTGCGGCAGTCCAACTGACATGCCTCCCCTGAGTGGGCAGGAAGCTCATCCATCTCTGGTTTATACAGGGTTGTTTGATATGATTTCATGTGCTGTTGACAAGTTGAAGCTGCACTGGGAGGTACAAGCTCAACCGCAGTCAAAGTCCACAGCCTACTATTCTGTCCAAGCCTTGTAGGACCATGTGGTCCCTTATTGGCACCTCATACATGGTTGCTGGTCAGGTGTGTGCGGTGCTGCACACCATGGTGGTTTTGCAGGTGTACCAGGCAGATGTCCTCAAGGAACATTTAGTTCCTGGTGCGAAAGCCCCTTATGTAGTCTCAGTTCCCCTGCACTTTCCTTTGTAGGGAAATCTGAGCTGTGATGGCATGGGCGCTCCCTTATAAAGCATCAGAGACATAATGCCTCAGTGGACAGTGCTTGTGCCATCAGCCAGAGAATTGGTGTGATTGGCTTCAGACAATGGTGACACTAGAGGGTGTTCCAATAGTGTCAGCTACTAATGCAGCATTGAGTAAACCTATTCAAGGAACGTCTCAGTTACGTATGTAACCCTCGTTCCCTAAGGGAGGGAACAGAGATGTTACGTAGGATGACGAATAGGAATCTTGCTTAGAGAGCAAATCTACTTTGAATGTAACTAAACGAGCCAATGGACATTGGCATGAAATGGCTTGGGTATATAATGAGCAGAAGGTGCAATTGCATCTTTAGGTTTTCGCTGAGGAGCCGAGCTGTAACCCCGTCACCTAGCAGTGGTACAGCAACAGTGGCGACGGTACATAACATCTCCATTCCCTCCTTCAGGGAACGAGGGTTACATACGTAACTGAGACGTTCTCTTTCAGTCGGTCTCTCGACGTAACGTCGGACCAATGAAAAGGAATCCCCACTCCTAGCGCCCTTCCAGCGTCCTACGAAAACCTCCAATCCTTCTTGTAAAACAGGATCGGGATTACACGGAAAATCAAATCACTGCTGTTCCACATGACCCGCTCAGTGACTATTGGATAACACTGGCAAAACATGCCCTTCCCACTGGAAAAGGAACACTGCCGAACAACATTCTACCCCAAAGGAGTTAATGTATGTGTAGATGACATATGGACAAGCCCCGTAGGGTTGACTACATATGGAAGTTACTGGGGTGACTCTATCCCCACAAAGATGGGTATACACAAGGAGCAGCCGTGGAGATTACACATATGGGATCCCCACAGGGTCACACATATGGCACCCAGCCTAAACCCGGTTCTCAAGGATTCAGCGGAATATAGACCTGGTGCCGGACGCTCTGCCTGGTGCTGTCCGGCAGCCAAGGGTGATGGAGGACTCACAGGGTTTACCCGTAGGAACTCTCTGGAGCAACAGCATATATCTTGACGCAGCAAGTCGACACAAGCCGGGTCCACTAAGTGTCTTCTACCAGTTTAAGGCAAGAACACAGGAGGATACCGGTTCTACACGTAGGCTATAGAATCTAATGAACGTGTTGGGTGTCGCCCAGCCCGCAGCTCTACAGTTATCTGTCAGGGAGGCGTCACGTGCCAGCACCCAGGAGGATGCAATACTCCTAGTAGAGTGAGCTCGCAACCTGAGCGGGTAAGGCACACCTTGTGCTTGATAAGCCAAGGCGATGGCATCCCCCAACCAGTGGGCCATCCTCTGCTTGGAGACAGCCTTTCCCTTCTGCTGGTCTCCGTAACAGGCGAAGAGCTGGTCTGAGGTCCTGAAGCTATGCGTCTGGTCCATGTACCGTCGCAGTGCGTGGCCGGGACACAGCGAAGCCAGGGCTGGGTCTGCCTTCTCCATGGGCAGCGCTTGCAGGTTCACCACCTTGTCCCTGAAGGGAGTGGTGGGAAACTTTGGCACAAATCTGGGTCGAGGTCTCAGAGTAACTTGAGAATCATCTGGCCCGAACTCTAGGCATGATTCGTTGACCGAAAAAGCCTGCAGGTCCCCTACCCTCTTAATGGATGCCAGTGCAAACAGGAGCAACAAAGGAAGAGAGTGAGAAAAGAGTGAGTTTAAGAGTGAGATCATGAAATCTCAAGATTATATGCACTTATAAGACATGACCTGAAGAACCATCAATCATGTTGATTCTTTGCCATTTTGTTTGGTGACACTAATGGCGTTGAAAGGACACACTTCAACTTTAAAGCCCCTTTAGATATTATAGTGCATACACAGCATTAGCTGTTCATTACATTTTTACAGTGTCTAAATGAATGACTTTACATTTACTGACAATAATTAAATACATTTCATAGTATGTGTTGCGACCCACCTCATAATACAGAACCAGTTTGTCTGGAACTAGATTCCTTGAATCCAATAACGCACAGCCTTTAGAATTGAAAATTGTGTCATCATCATCATAGAGGTTTTCGTCACTAGAGTCCATCCCGGTCTTCTGAGGGAGGTCAGAGTCATCAAGTTTCTGTTGTAATACCTTGTCTTGAGTGAAGACCAATTGCTCCATATCAATGAACTCCTTGATTCTTTTCTCCACTTTGGCCTCTTGTTTTGACTGAATGTCATTAATCATTTTCTGAGGAGTACATCATAATACATTGCATTTACTACTACTACTACTGCTGCTGCTAATAATAATAATAAATTGTACTTACAGATACAATGCATCTCAGTGGAGGGTACTGGTCAAAAGATAAATAACATATATCTCTGAACACACCCTGAACAATCTCTGAAAATAAAATTGTAGGTTATGACAAGAAGGAAAATTGTAAATTGTTAATTACTATAAAAACTGTTGAACATTGAACCTACTTCAGAGTTACTCTGAAGTGCATTGAAAAATTGTTTATTGTTAATAATATCTGTTGCACGGAGGTTGCAGCAGAGATGAAACAGGATCTAAGTGCAGCAGCTTTATTCACAAAACAGAATCACAGGAACATGAACAGAACAACCAACTTAATGCAACATAGAACTGACAAAGAACTGAAATAAACAGAAGGCTTAAATAGACAGGAAATAGAGGAACTAACAAAACTAATTAACAAGACACACCTGGGGCCCGTTCTTCGTACGTCGCTAACTCAGTTAGCTTGATTTGATTGTTGACGATTTGGCATGATCTTGGATTGTTTGGTTCTTCGAAGCTCATCCTGGACTTGCTGTCATAGCAACAGGTGCGCAAGCTTAAACCTGCTCGGGAGCAGGCTTATTTCATGTAAACAAGATTAGATCCCGGCTTCATAAGCGGAGCTGATACGGGAAGCGCGGTAGTGCACTTTCTGAGAGATATTTTTTTTTCTCGTGACTCGTGAGATTGTCGTTTACATTATTAATTTGTTGGAAACGCACATTTATTTTCGACTTGTCGGAGTCGGGCTTTAACTAGGCTACAGCACAAACTGTACCCTAAGATTATTTGCGAGTGGCTCTTTCCTTTACACTATTGGAGATGTGGAGAACTTTATGGAAAGTGCTGTCTGTCGTGTCATTCGGAGTTTACCTGGCGATTTCGGTTTAAAAAACAGTTTTAGTTTTTTTTTTTTTTGGCATTTCCAAGCCACTTAAGACCCAATGTTGTAAAGCAGTTTTTTTTAAGCAGTTTTATTTTTTTTATTTTTTTTAGGCTATCATAATTTTTTATGAAGATCATGCAATCATGACCATGCTGATTACAGTATATATGTCACTCAGGCTTATAGGCTAGACCATAGACTGCCATCAAGGCCTCAATGAAGGGGATTATGTGAACAGAAAGGGGGTTCACAATGTAAATGTGCAGCCCAGTTACTATTGTGATTCTTAATATTCCTGATTAATAATATATCAAATTAAAAAAAAGGCAGTTGACAAATCTTCCATATCACAAATGTGAAAGCAAAATGGCCAGGATCTGTGCATGACTTAAGAATTTTCAGAGATTCACATTTATGCACATTATTTGAAAGTGGTAAGGAAAGTTCCACAATTAAATATCAAGCTCACTGTATTACATACACTTATGCTGATCCTAACAGAACTGCATTTTTTCATAGGTGATTATGACATGTTCCTGCCTGCAGACAGGTGTTTTATGACCCCATTCCCTGACCCAAACCAGTTACAATGCAGCTCTAGCTCATTGCACAAGGGCACACAATGAAATGAACTTTGGCTCACTAAAGGGAAGATTTCAGTGTGAAAAGTCTGAGGGTTGCACACCTGACAGGGCCTGTGACATTGTTGCATGTGCCATATTACACAAAAAAAAAAAAAAAAAACTTTTCATTAAATGTTTAATAAAAGACAAATATGCTTAGTTCCTTGAGTTTTATTTCAATTGTTCTTTGTAAAGAAAAGCCAGTGGTCAAGTGCCTGCAACAAGAGATATTAGACACATGCCTCATTCAACAAATAAAAAGGAAAAGTTGGCTATACACTGCCCACCTGTAGGCCTATGTCTCCTCTGTCTGTGCAGACTCTTCTGTAGGCCTTTCTGTAAATGTGGAATCCTGCAACTTATAATGCAGCCATAAAGCATACAAGTATAAATTAAGTAAAGCTCTTTATGCACTTGCAGGTAGGCTAGTTCCTCCATATGACAGTTATCTGAGAGGGTTTATTCACTGTCCAGTGCAATGGAAACAAATGGACATTACAGAGTCTTATACTTTCTTTCCTTTGGAAAGTTAGAAAATGTCCACTTACTGCACATATTTCAGCCACTTTCTTGGGAACAGATAGCCTACAAGTGTTGGTGTATTATGTAAAATTGCACAAAAGAGGAAACCACAATGACATTACAATGAACTACACTTGGGAAACATGTGATCAATAACTCATGGCAAAATATTTTTACATTAACATAAGTTTATCAGTTTTCACTTTCACAAGTCAAAGCAATTCATCATTACTCAAGATTTAACAGTTGAAATGACTATATGGCCTTAATTTAATGCAGCAAAAATTATTTTACAGTGTAGGCTACTAAGATCTTTTCTTTCTTTTTTTCTCAGCCTTTTTCTTGGTTTCTTTTATAAACAGACAGCCATTTATTTAACAGTGCCTTTTATAGAAGAGAAGAGACTATAATATAACTAAAAATTACCATTATGTAGAATATTTTTGTACTTCACTTTTATTTGTTCCCATGTTCTAGTGTGGTGACTCTGACATTACAATGAACAAAGTAATTATGCAATTATTAAAATACAAATAAGGCTAATTAGTGATAAAAACAAATAACATGGCCACTTCTAACGGATTTAAATTCTCTGCTACTTTTTGTCAGCCCTCTCTCCTGGCTTTTGCAGACTTTGAGGTGTTCCCTGGCGTTTTGATTAAACATTAAAATTCCGAATAAACTTCGACTATCTTGCTCTGCTGATGAGAA
Source organism: Abramis brama (assembly GCF_963993115.1). Lineage (NCBI taxonomy): Eukaryota > Metazoa > Chordata > Actinopteri > Cypriniformes > Leuciscidae > Abramis > Abramis brama. The sequence continues at coordinate 33,525,048 of NC_139972.1, read as the reverse complement.
AAACTGTGCGCGCTCTTTGGCCACGCTGAACAGCCAATAGCAGCGTTGTTGATCAATGTTTCTACTATTGATACATATCCCCTTTTAAACCAGCGCATGAACGCGCAGTTATCTCAGATAACTCAATCCAGCGATACTAATCATAAACAACAGGTGTGTTCGAAGAACCCAATTAGCCGGATCATATTTAGCACGATGATATCATCTTGGATGTGTCATTTGATCTCGGATGTAATAAGCAACGTACGAAGAACGAGCCCCTGAACTGAAACTCAAATCAAAACAGTAACCATGGAAACAAACAGGCAGGGGGCGGAGAAAGACAGAACTGAACTAATTGACCCTTCGCTAAGCCCCGCCCTCCTTAGTTACTGTTGCTACGCCTGTCAAGCTTTTGCGCCTGGCACGTCTATTACAGTATGTATGCACGGGTTTCAGACATTCCTAAGGAGATAATTAGTCATTTTTGGCAAACAGGTGAAAATATGAGAGTGCAATACTGCAGTATGCATTCGAGGGCTATATCCACGACATAATATGCAAACGATTAGAGAATAATTTCATCAAAATTTAAGTTAAAGCATAACGTTAGGTCCCAGCGCAAGCAGCAACCGCCTCATATGCTGACCATTCAAATGGGAAACACACAAATTTGAGGAACAGCTTTGTGCATGCCCAGCAGGGTAAGTGAAATTTGAAAATATTCTAATATTTATAAAACAAACAGCTTATCCATATGTATTGTGGAATAAACGCAAGACATTAGCCTGACCACTTTGCAATGATACCATTCTCCCGCTTATATTTTTAGCGCGCCAGGCTAACGTTACTGCTCACACGTCGGACTAACTTACTGTTATGAACTGATTAAGTTTGCATACCAACCTTTTCCTTGGAGATCTCCGGCAAGCCCCGTGATGTTCCCTCCTTTTACTAACTACCTTTTACTTTTACTAGAACTAACGGGAGAGTCGCGATCGGATTGGGGTAACGGTTTGGCCGTCGATTAACAAAATGTTGAAATATATTTTTAAGTAACGTTATGTCAGTGAGCCTCCGTCTTGCCTTTAATCACACTGCTTGATCCACGAGCTGGACAATAACTTTATTCTAGAGCTGCTATAAAGCCAAAACACTTTACTTTTAATTTCCTATTATCAATGTAAAGCTGCTTTGGAACAATCTACATTGTTAAAAGCGCTATATAAATGAAGATGACGCCCGGCATTTCTCCCCTTGGGTTTTAGGTTTCGGGAAGGGAACAAAATCCACCACCCCGTCCAAACTTTAAGGATACCGGGTATCAGATTTGCACAATCCATACGCACGACGCTTCGGCATGTTTCCCTCACTCGAAAGCTTGCCAGACCTCCCGCGCCTAGTTACGGTTGCTAAGCCACGATTGGCCTGTGGCGGTTTTCGGGCGTGGCTTAGCGAAGGGTCAATTGATAGATTAACCAAACACGGACAAGAACAGAAATCTAAACAAACCGTCATTGTGACAATCTGGCTATACTGTATATTTATAAAATATGCACTAACCTCGTACACGCTTCAGTGTTTTCATAGCTGGCTCTTGAAGGGCTGCCACATGGTTTTTGATGACACATTCAAATTCACAGAACTCACTGAACGTAAGCAATTCTCTACCACGATGCATCTCATTATACTTGTCTATCATTTCATTCACTCTTGCTGTGACTACATTTGTAATAACAAAAAGGAAAGGTCTGGTTAAGGGATTTGGTACAGTCCTGCAAAAGGCACATGATTTCAACATCTTCACTCACATGATAC
>NC_139972.1:33505051-33523051 GCF_963993115.1 Abramis brama | reverse complement strand
TTCAGTGCCTCTTAGGTAGATGTCCCATTTCTTGAACACAGGACGTAGAAGTGCATTAATGTTTTTATCTTTTGAATGTCCTGTTCTACTCATTTCATTTATTTGATCGCTGAACTCCATTATTATCTATATAGGAAGAGAAAAAAAATCATAATTTATGCAATAGCTAAGATGGATATATATTGTGCTTTATTCTCAGAGCTCTTACATTACTGAGAAAAGGTCCCATCAGCTCTTCTTCAACGGGTGGTCCCTGCTCGTAGTATTTAAGCTCCCTTTGAACACTGAGTAGTTTAGTCTGAATCTGCTCAGTTAAGTAGGGTAGCGACTTCTGTGTCCATAAAAACATATAATTGTATATATTAGCTGGCTTAAAATAGTATTTAATCCTATTAAATTAATAAACTGTGACCACTTGTGACAAACAAAAAATCACCAGTTTTTATGTTCTGATGAAGATTATTGTACAGTATATTATTTAAAGAAAGAAAGAAAAAAGAAAGAAAGAAAGAAAGAAAGATAATAAAGTGCTTGCCTTGATATGATCAACCAGTTCTTTGGTTAGGTTGTCTGCCAAGCATCGAGTAGATGCTTTACCATCATTCAATAGAGAGCTTTCAAGAAAAAAAAAGGTTATTATTATTATTATTATTATTATTATTATTATTATATAAAAGTTAGAATTACCTGAAATATCGGTGGTTCCTAAAAAAATTTCTTTCCATTTCCATGGCTTTAGAAAGAGGGATTTTGTTATTGATGTCACTCTGACCACGACATCGCACAATAATGTAGCCCTTGCTGAGAGGAATGACTTTGCCTTGAACAATGTTCAAAACATCACTCTCTGCTCCTCTGTCAATAAGGTCTGGTTTTGTGAGAATTGCTATGCCATGCATTCAACAACAAAAAAGTTAAAAGTTAGGAAAAGCATGAATCATAATGCTACAGGTTGGTCTAAAGAAATATATTGCAGAAATATGAAAAGTTGTCAAACCAAGAGTTCTGTATCCATCTGGGTCTACATCTTGTGCCATTCTCAGTGCTTCTGTTGTCGCTATGTCAACATTGCAGGGCACAACAACTAAAATGATGGTTTCACTTTTGGCAGTATATTTCAGTATCAAGTTTTTGATCTAAAAATAAAAGATAAAATGTCCTTTGGTTAAAAATATGAGAATCTTTAAGCCACCATGACACACCATAGAACCCATTATACTTATGCAATATAGAATAAACCATTGCCAATAAATAAGTAAATAAGAAATAAATAAATAAAAATTAACATGTAGAGATGCATTAATGTGTATTATGAATGATGAAAATATATTAAGAAAGTATTTTTCTCTTTCTCTGCTTGAGTTCATGTTGACTTTAAGTTTCATCTGTCAGCTACAAACAGACTACTTAGTGCATGAAAAAAGTGTTGATTAAATCCACTGATTTGCAGGTGCAGGTTGATAGCTTAAATGCCTGTTAACACAAATGTTCATAAATTAACATGATTTCAAACAGCCATTTAGATTTGTGTTTTAACACTCTATTCACTCACCTGATCGCCAATATCATCAGGTTGACCATGTACAGGTACACGGGTTATACCAGGTAGATCGATCAGAGTGAGGTCACACACATCAGGAGATGAAATTTCCAAAGAGATGAGTTCATCACATATTCCAACTGTATTTCCAGCAAGCTTGTTTTGAGCTGTCAAATATACATACATAAGTTTGCAGCAGATTCAAACAAGACTAGTTTGGGATTTTCAAGTGGTATATTTCAAGTCAAATTCCAATTGACTTTCTGAATTTGAATTGAGGAAGCAAAAACATTCTGAGTTTTGTTCAACTGTGTTAAACACAGATGCAATATAGGCTAGTGCATTTTCGAAGATGACATTCATCAGGGCATCATTACAACTGATGCTGGTTATGATATGCAAGAGTTTCTGTTCATACTGACCTTCTCTGACAAGGTTATCCACCATTAATGGGTCATGAAAGGTTTCGTTGTGACCACTGTAGGAAATGGTCCCTGACCACGGTCCTTTTTTTAACTTCCGTAATTTCAACTCAAGAGGACAGCGAGTGACAATACCTTAAAAAAATATATAAGCACAATGTTTCTCAAGGATCTCAAGGTATGTTGGTCCCTAGTTTTCAAATCTAATTTATTTTGTGAGTATTTGCCCTCGTTTTATGTATCTTGGTTCTTTGGTTTTTGCCTGTGTCCCCTGCCTTTTTGTTTTTTTGGACTGCCTTCCTGTGCTTGACCCTTTGCCTGTATTTGGATTACGATTCTAGATTACTCAATAGAAGCTGCATTTGGAGGTGGTTTGAAAAGTGATTCCAATCATATTTTTACAGATGAGTATCAGTCAGGACACTCTGGCAGCTCAAATTGGATTTCCTCTTACATCACTCTTGCTACTACACAACGATATTGTCAAAACCGGTGATTAAAATGCCAGACATATTCATATGGTGTTCAAATGGCATGTCCAAAGATTTCGGTCATGGCTACAGCACGGAACATCACAATATATACCAGTTGCCTCATCAAAAATAACTCAGAGATTTTTCAGTTAATTTTAAACTCCAAGACATAGCCATCAACAGACAAGGCCAGCATTATGAAGCTGATGGTGAGTGCCATGGCTTCAGTCTTAGAACTATTTCAGTAAAGAAAATTGTTAGACATCCATATCTTTTTTCTCAGATATACAATGGTAAGAAACATCCACATACATCAGCATACAAGTGATCTCAAAAGGGAAAGGACCAAGTGGGAAAATATGGCTAAAAAATAAAAGTAATTTCAGAGTCTTACCACTTCCTCGAGGTAAAGCCACCCCGGAGAGAGCCTCCAAAACAGAACTCTTTCCAGAACTCTGATCTCCCACCACTGCAATGGATGGTAGATCTAAATCCTTATCAATGGCGATCATCCTCAGAGAGTCAATCAACTCAATCAAAGGCTGAACAGACTCAATGAATTGACTGTGGAATGCTCCATGAGTTTGTGAGTCCGAAAATGAGCTTTATAATAAAAAAAACATTGGGAGAGAGAAAGAAAAATGTTATCTACTTAGTGGACAGACATGCATCACAAGAGACATTTATTTTTTCGAACCATCATTCTTAAAAAAGAGTGATGAAAATGACATTTTAAATATATTAGTAAAAATATTGAGACTTTTGCCTTTATAAGGCTAATTTCAAAGCTAGCATTTTATATATTCTAAATACACACAGTGACATTATACTCTCATGCTTAATTTGCATAATTAGACAATTACACAATAAATTTTTCATGTCAAAATATTTTTATTTTCATATCAGAATATATTTATAATTATTGTTTCTTATTGAATCTAAAGCTTATATCTTCACTGACACTGTAGTCTATTGATGGTATTGTCAGGACTCGGGTTTGATCTTCCTTCTGTTTTCTTCCTTCTTTGTGTTTGTTTCTGTCTTTTCTACGTACATTTGCACACAGCTGTTTGTGTTTCACAATCTGCCCTGTTGTGTTGTGGTACCCTGTTCTTCTCCTGCATTCACTGGTCTCTGACTTTTTTACACAATGAATATTTAAATAGTTTATTTTTTATTTTACTCATTGTTTAGATTACCATAATGTTGATCATGCATACATTCATATATATATTATTTTTTAAGATTGAAAGTCTGGGTCTGGCAATGGGGTAGAACAATAACATATATTAATAATAACATACATTTTTAGTAATCAAACTGTCAAACATCTGAAGCATACCTCTCTTCTCTTTGAGATTCGTAATCTGAAAATGTGTCCTGATCATCCATAATTTGTCTGCAAATGAATTAAGAAATTCTAAACAGAGATGTATTTTGTTAGCAACATATTTAGCATTAACAAAAATACACATTTAAAATAAAATGTAGTACTTTACTAAGTGAAAGTAGTGATAAAAAAAGAAAATGTTGTCTACCTTATGGTCGTGTTCAATGTTGTTCAAAAGTTCAAAATCCCATAGGTTTATATAAGCCATCTTTCACACAATTTTCAACATTAATTAACAGAATGTACACCAATAAAACTAAAGTTTATTGTTTGTGAGCAACTGATTATGAGATGACTCAGGTTGAATTACCCATCATGTCTGGAAGCAGTCAGAACTGATTCATATACATTCTTAGTTGTATAACAAATCTGTTTTTTCTTTTCTTTTCTCAAGTCATTTCTAAGATTATCAAGTCAATTTTTACTTGTCTTGTTTCCTTATAGTAATTTTCAGGTTACAGCTGTGATACTATGTGTGGTGTTATCCTCGATTGCCTTGGTTTTCCATCGTGTTTGGTGCTCATCTACTGCTGTGTTTGTGGAATGCATTCCATTTCTATCCTTGTTCTCTCTGTTATTGATCCATCATTACTCTGCTGTTCTGCTGTGCTTCAATAAACATTCCAGACTCTGGTTAATGCTATACCTCTGTGTTGTGTGCTTCTCTGACATTGAGTCTTCTGGCAACTGTAGGAAATCAAGCGTAGCGTTAGTTCTGGCAGGTCACGTTAGTCAAGCTCGCATCAGCTGACCCTCAGCTGATCCACATCTACACTGTAAAACCTAACAGTAATATTAACTAAATACAATTGAGTTCACAGCACTCAAATATTACCGAAACTTGAATGACTGAAACAGAACTCAAACTGAATGAGTTATAGAACATTTCTAGATCCCAGAATGATAATTGTATAATTAAGTGAATAATAAAGTGATGATTGAGCATTAGTGATGAGCACCTGCTGTTAACAAGCAGAATCACTGAAGGAAAGAGAAACACAAGAACTACAACTGACTTCCAGCCACAGCAAAATCAACTGGAGATAAAAGAAGACATTAAATATCTCAAGATCTCAGCAGAGGAGGATTAAACAACTCCACGAACAACATTACAAGCTTCACTTATTAACCACTTTGACTTTATTACTGCCATTCGTCTACAGAAGTTCTTATTAGAATTAACAAAGGTTTAGAAGTTGATGATTTGAGTTTAATTTAAGGTCACCATGACAGAGATCAGCGTTTACTTTAGTTGAGCTCTTGACCCTTGACTTTTGCACTTAAGATTTTCTTTGGCTGCTATAATTGAGTGTTTATAAAACATATTTGTTATGGCACAAAAGCCAAGGAAAAGTCTGATCGAGTGTTGATGGTGAAGGACTGATGATGACAATCATCAATTAGTGACTTGATTCACTGATTTCATTCAGAGTCTGATCTCTGATTAAAAGGGCAACATATTAGTTTCACTCAAAACTGTAATTCTACAGCATAAGATCTAGCCATGTTGAGACATCAGATAAAATGAAGGATTTTACAAATAGTTGTGCACAAAAAGTTTCACAGAAAAGGTATTGCATTATTAAGACTCACACAGACATCAAGAATCAGCATATGAATCTCAACAATGGTGACCATTAAAAAATGATGCATGCTGGGTACTAGCATAATACAAAACTTATCCATGGCTCCCAGCATGCATTGCGGCATAAATCATTTTTTAATGGTCACCATTGTTGAGATTCATATGCTTATTCTTGATTACTGTGTAAGTCAGCATGTTTAAAATCTGATTGTCACAACAATGGGTCTTACAGCAGAATCAGTTCTATTATAATGAATAATACAAGTAATACATCACCTGTCTAATCAGAGATTAGGCTCTGGAAAAGATCAGAGAATCAAGTCACTAAATGATGATTTTTATCATCTAAACACAACCACATGCTCATATTTTCTTTTGGCATATGTGCCATAACAAATGTGTTTTATAAACACTCAGTTACAGCAGCCAGAAGAAAAACTGGTGTTATAAAGTCAAGGGTCAAGAGCCCAACTAAAGCAAACACGGATCACTATCATGGTGTCTTTAAATGAAACTCAATAAATCATTAGCATCTAACCCTCTGTTCATTCTTAATAACAACTTCTGTAGACGCATGACAAAAGTCAAACTGTTTAGTAATAAGTGAAGCTGGTAATGCTGTTTGTGTAGTGGTTTAATCCTCCTCTGCTGAGATCTTTAGAGATTTAAACGTCTTTTATCTTGAGTTGATTTCATCTAAGGCTGTGGTTGGAAGTCAGTTGTAGTTCTTGTGTTTCTCTTTCCTTCATTGATTCTGCTCGTTAACAGCAGGTGTTAATCACTAATGCTCAATAATCACTTAATTAATCACTTAATTTATTGACTGCAATGTATATCTACTTTTAGTAAACTCAACTGAAATAAGTTCAGAGTACTCATAACTATTGTTTTTATAAACTTAATTGAATTAAGGCAATCGGTGTCCTCAAATGTAATAAGTTAGCTTAACTTATTGAATTTGACTTTGTATTACTGTTTTAGTGGACTCGATTAAAATAAGTTCAGAGTAGTCATAACTATTGTTTTTTATAAACTTAATTGAATTAAGGCAATCGGTTTCCTCAAATGAAATGAGTTAGCTTAACTTGTTGGGTTTTACAGTGCATAAAGAGATGCACTGTAGATGCATCTGTTAAATCTGTTCATCATATAAAGCGGTCATGTCTCTTCAGAAGACTTGGATTTAACCACTCGATTTACATGGATTTATTTTACGATCTCTTTATGAACGTTTTCAACTTTGTCTGAGTTCCCTTTCAAAGTGGAACTTCGGCTGTGTCTGGTATTGACTCTATGGGTATTGTCATCAGCGTGACTGGTGTGTGAGGCATGTGTAAACAAAAAACAATAATCATTATGTAATGGAGTTACACGTCATCAGCTTTTTTGTCTTCAGGACTGCTTGTTTGTATGCGTCTATAAGACAAGAGTCCGTTGGAGTATTCGACTCTTGAGGGAGCTGGGTGCACTCATTATGTTGCATTTGAGGTAAGAAGCTCTGATCTCGCTTGATTTTCTCCTGAGGGATAACAATCTAGAGTTTGCACTGAGCGTGTTCGGCTCTTTACTCCTTTCATGCTTCCGAAGCTCCACACAATCTATCACTTCACAGATTTCGGCACCAATGTAGCAAGGTTAGTAATTCAGGGAAGGAGGAGGCGGGAACCGGCGAACGTTTAAAGGAGCCGTATGTAAGATTGTGGCCAAAACTGGTACTGCAATCACTTTCAGAGCGGTGTGTCCCCTCCCCCTCCCCCCTGACTCGAGGTTGCCAGATAGGCTGCAGGATCCAGCAGGAACGTAGGCTGCTACGTAGCTGTGGTAACTAGAGCAGAGCTGGCAACCCGGATGCTGAAACACAACTGACTTCGTGATTGGTAGATAGGTGGAGGGTGGGGCTTCAGGCCAAAACACAACATGACAACATCAACATCAGTTGAGGGCTGCAACTTCACTTTTAAATGACAATATCCTGGCCGGACTACTGTTGTCAGTGATATAAGTATTTGAAATTAACATGATTTCTTAATGTCTAGGGACATATCAGGGCCATTTTATGATTAATTGAAATACATTTCTTACATACAGCTCCTTTAACACTTTAATATATAACTAAACACAAAAGGAAAGTAAAAGCTGCAGCCCCTCACGACCTGGTCCTCTCTCATCTTTCACTGTTGTCGCTCCTCCTGACAGCATCAGTTTTATGAGCTATAGTTCAGTGGCATAAACTACTGTCAGGCTGTTGTGGAAACAGACTTTCTTAGTTGCATTTTAACCAATTATACACTCTAAAAACTGCTGGGTTGAAAACAACCCAAGTTGGGTTATTTTATAACCCAGCTGCTGGGTCAAAAAGGGTCTCACCCAGCGCTGGGTTATTTTAACCCAACATGTTGGGTTATTGATTTAACCCAACATGTTGGGTTATGTTTTCTACCCAAAGTTGGGTAGAAATTACTAAATTGTTGGGTTGAACTGACTAAACAATGGGTTGAAGAATACAACCCAAATTATGGGTCATGGGTATCATTTGGATTAAAAATTACTTTTTTCAATTAACCTTTGCATTATGAAAGCAACTTGTAGTTATTTTTATAAAATTAAAGATAATATTCAAAACATTATTCTATCAATGCATGTTTGTATTTCTTATTTACCAATTAAAAGATCTTCAATTGACATGAGTTGGTCTTTAAAAATATATTTATTCATTTCATACAATTCATTACAATTTAAAATGAATTCATTAGCAATTGATTAAACATTTAGTTCAAGTTCAAGGATTTAAATGGAATTAAATTGAGCCTGGAGAATTTTGACCTCATTTGCCTCTTGTCCAGGGATTTCAAAGAGCGCTGTTTGGATAAACTCCCAAACTTTGCTGCAAACTTTTGGGTATGCGATGTCAAAAACAAAAAAAGCCTTAAAGCAGACATCTACAGCTCCCAGAAGGGAAGGGTGCTCCAGACCCGTCCCATTGATGACAACAAAGGCCTGGGAGCACTGATGCCCGTCCCCCAACATGAGTACAAAGGGGTACTCTGTGGGTGCCTTTGTCAGGTATTCCGCCAGGTTAGTTCCAACCTGTAAGAAAAACAAAACAAAAGGAAGTTGTTTGAAGAGGTCAGGTACTTGTAACAGCAACAGCAATATCACCAGAGTTGTCATGATTTACGTGCTATGCCTTAGCTTCATAATAAGGAAGAAAAATAAATTCAGGTAAAAATCATTGTAACTTACAGGCTTAACATCAATAAAAGCCCTTCTGAACTCAAGGCGGCTGGGGCAGCACAGTTTTCTGCCAACCTTGTATACCCCGGTTGGCAGCAACACCGGGAGCAGCTGCAACGCAACCTCCCCTTGTTTTTCTGTAAAATATATATGATAGATTCATCAGTCAAATACAACAGTAAATGTATCTTATGGTTGGAGGAAGGAAGATTTTTCACAATATAGGAAAAGTGGGTAACACTTATTGTTTTCCCTGGTAACTAACCAGTAGTCCCCTAATAAGGCTGAGTTGGGAGTTCACCAGTAAGTACTGGTTAACTACCCAGCAGTTCCTGATTAGTTCCCTAGCAAGTAACCAGTAGTTCCTGATTAGTTGCCTAGCAAGTAACCAGCAGTTCCTGATTAGTTCCCTAGCAAGTAACCAGTAGTTCCTGATTAGTTGCCTAGCAAGTAACCAGCAGTTCCTGATTAGTTCCCTAGCAAGTAACCAGTAGTTCCTGATTAGTTCATCTGGTAACACTTTACAATAAGTGACACAAAGAATGCTTAGTTACTAGGGAACTCCTTAGGGAACTAATCAGGAACTAATGGGTAGTTCCCTAGTAACCAAGGAATTTTTTTGTACCTTATTGTAAAGTGTTACCAAAAAGTGTTAATTGATTAATTGTTTGCAATACAGAAACAATAAACAATGTATAAGCAGAAGAGAAGTCCCAGTGTCCCACAAGCGTAAATCTCAAATCAACATTCTACAAATAACATTACCTGCTGAAAGAAGATCAAAGTTTTTTGTGATCTCCGTTTTTTCCTATTGTGCCAGATTGATGATCCTTGGGGCGAATAGTGTGTTCCAATTTGCTGTCAATTTGTCTGGGGCCTCGGGCTGCAGCATCACAAAATCTTGGGATATCTAAGTCCAGGAAAAGTGCAGGAAAAGTCAATGATTTAGTAAGCAATGGGGCACAAATATTTAACAGGGTCACACATACAAAATACACAACATTCATTTATTCAACCAGTACTTACAATACTATGCAGTATTACACATGAGAGAAAGAGAAAGAAAATTGGCATGGTGTTTAATTCTAACAATGAAATGGATTGTTACATACCTTCAAACGCAGGGATTAAATTAATAAGGTTCCACTCAGTTTGTCCTTCACAAAGTTATCTATTAGAAAGACAAAGACAAAGAAAAAGGACACTCAATAAATATTTGATTACTTATAGTTGATTGCTTAGAGTTTTGAACTTGTTAAAAGACAAGTTCTGTTTTTTGCAACCTGGACCTTATTTCTAGCATGAAATATGTTAATTTACTCACACAAACAATTGTGCGTAGATCTCCTGAATGAATGCAAGTTACACCAAATTGTTTAGGTGAGTAAATTAACTTATTTCATGCTAGAAATAAGGTCCAGGTTGCAAAAAAATTAACACCTGAACACCTCCTTTAACTCTCTATGGTAGGATGAGGCTGAGAGAGGAGAGGGGGACGTGGGAGAGAGGTAGAGGAGCAGGGGAGGGGTGTGTGGAGGGGAATAGAGCGGGGGGAGAGATGGAGGGGAGCAGGTTTTGCACTGATGTAAAAAGACTGACAGTGACACAATAAGACCTCATGTTAGCAAAATGTTTTAATCTTTTAACTCTAAAAAGAAAAAAAAATTAATAAACATGTATGTTCTTTAATGTTTGATTATAATTTTACTGTCTTCACATAGATTGATACGATTTTATCAATAATAATGCCACTGACGATTCTGATTATCGATCCGATTCTTTAACGATTCTCTTATCGATTCTTAATAGCACTGTATGGAAAAATTTAGTCATATGCTTTTAAAACAAAAACAAGTGGTTTTATTTATTTTAAAGTTTAAGCTTGAGTAAGCAAACTGTACTTTTTTATGTAATGCATAGAACCTTATTGTAAAGTGTTACTGATTATACACCGATTCAGACGTCTCCTGAGTTCACTGTTGGAAAGATCAGTTGTTTTAACCATTCATGATAATGAATCGGTTCAAAGGAGTCATTAGTTCGCGAATTGGACGTGTCGTGCCCGTTGTGTGATTATCCCAGCATTTAGGACATGGACATCCAAGATTTGTGTCAACACAGAAAACATTTCAACACTGGATAGTTTTTTTCGTTTGATTAAAGTGTTGTTTTATGTCAGCTGAATGTCCGGAATTTTTTTCAGAGAAGATAAGACAACTTATTTAGCACAATTCACACCAGCGGTAATTCAGGAAAAAAATATCTCCGAATGCTCCACATGAAACTTTGGTCTTCCGACCTTTTACCACCGTGTCGATTTATTTTGATTAATATGTGCGAGGGAGAGAGAGCAAGACAGCGCTTAGTTTGGAGACGGTGAAGTCTTGTTTACAGAGTGCGCGCGCGCGCGACCGGCTCTCTCTCTCTCTGGTGGTTCTTTCAGTTAAGCATACGCCGTCACAAACGCAGCTGTTCATCTACATTACTCACCGATCAAATAAGACTTTGGCGGGCGCTAAAACAAGTTCAATGCAGGAAAATGCATGCGCGAGTTTACATTAGACTCGCACGGAAGCCAGCAGGCCCACAGGCGTCTCATGGTGAGCTCAGTTGACGCTGTGTGCTTCAAGATTCTGACGCAAGTGCTAAGATTCCGATTGGCCAAGAGAAAAAGTGCTAAGATTCCGATTGGCCCAAAGAAATGTCAATTATAAGAATTATCCAATAATGTTTCGCAATTCTATCCTGCATGGCATGTTACTGTGAGTAACGAGGCTGCCGCTAAGCTTTCATGTTGAACTTCACGAGTGCAAAAACAGGCGATTATCGCCAAATACAGGCTTATGTCAGTAAAATAAAATGCATGGGGTTTATATATACACAGATATATTCGGTCAAAGTAGTTATTTACTCGTGTAATCAAGTTTTTTCCTGTTTTACAGACGGCGTTTGAGACTTAATTAGCTTGTAAACTCGTCACATACATTTCCGAAAATAAGATATAACTAAAAGAAAACTCACCATAACAATCCTAGGTTAGCTGTATGACAAATGAGCGTCCGTCTCAAAGCTGCGCCGGACGGCGGACAGACCCTTAAAAAAAACAGACTGTCCTTATAGCCGGACGTATGGCCATAGCCTATTAGCAGCTAATAGTTAGCTATAGCTTGTTTCAAAACTACTTTTTTCGCATGGAAATTTGAAATAGTTCGGGAACATTTCATACATATCGAAGTGCCATTTACTTAAGCAATGCAAATTCAATCGTAAATATTTGGCGACCTCAATATCAGCGGTTCAAAATGTTATCTGATTTCTAATTTGCGATCGGTAGGCTATTATGTAGTTTAAACGACCCAGGCTCAAAATAGCGTTCCCATCAGTAATCAAGCTAACTACCTATAACTAAGACAATTAAACAAAACTTTATGTGGTATATCTCACCGTTTGATGTTATATAAATCAACTTACTTGGAGCAGGGCAAAGTTGTGTGTCTTGTCCGTCGTCCTCAGCTCTTGAAAGGGCGGGCACGCAGAAGCATCTCCAACCGTTACTTCTACAACCCAATGCGTTGGGTTGACATTTATAAACCAACGTTGGGTCAAACTGACCCAACCCTAGATCCAACTGCCTCAACCCAACATTTGGGTTAGGGAAACAACCCAGCGCTTTTTAGAGTGTATTGTCCTAAATGTCATGAAATATGCTAAAACACACTTTTCCAGACTGCCCTAGTTTAGTAGTATGACTGTGGTAAAGTCATTTTTCAGTTTGGTTTCACTTTATTTTTTATATCACCATGCATATCATCATGTGATATCATTATATTATAAACGTCTCATGATTCTGTAATTAACCCTATAAAGCCTGACATATGAAATACAGTAACACAATTCATTTTTAAAGGAACAGTTTAATGAACCTTTAGACAGTTTTCAATAGCGTTTTTTTTTTTTTTTTTTTGAGTATCATATTTGAAACATCAGGCTTTTATGGCTCATATAGTACAGTGAGAAAACGGAGCTCATAATCAAGGAAGAAAAAACAGAGGGTCAAACAGCGATGCTGGAGATTATCAGTGCCTCAGGCTGTAAGCAATGGGAAATGGATGGATGGACTCTGGGGTTAGCCCTAACAGAACTAAACCAAAACACAATGAAACTTAATATATTTATGACACAGGGTTTGGAACCGTTTCTTATTGGATAACATCTGAATCCATACCATCTATTCTGACACTTTGCCCACATGCTTGTGCATGTATCCAGTTCACGTTTTTACCCATCAAAAATAAAACATTCAGATTAAAAAAAACAAACAAAAAAACAAGCAGTTCAAAAACAATAAATCTTTATTAGCATATCTAATATGTAACCATTATTACATTAGATTTGTGCAACAGAAACATAATGTAACTAGTAGACCATTTCAGATATGGAAAATTAAATAATTTTTCAAATAGAGCCTTTGAATGTCTATATAACAATCCCTATCATTTTGATTCTACGGTTCATACTGTAAGTGCAAGATTCAAAGCAGGAAGCTAAATAAGAAACATAATATACAATTAAGATATACAAAAAACATAAATATGCACCACATTCTAAGTAGAAATACTCTTTCAACAGAATAGAGGTAATACAGCAATCAAAGATGGTTCAAAATACATTTTGGATCAGCTTCCACATCAGGTTTGGTGTGATTATAATGGTAATAACACTTGAGTTAAGCTCAGCATTCACATTGTGCCTGCAATGTTTAGTGAATGATGCTCTGAATGGGGACATACAGCTCGGATGTCACTAAACATCTGCAAAATGGACATTTAATACAAAGAACCCAGATAATAAATAGCATTCTTCATTTAACATTTTCACTTTTGCATTAACTTCACAATTACCTCATTTTTTGATTGTCCCGTAACCAGAAAGCATGGAATCTGTGGAATAGATGTCAACAAAGAATGTAACATTAATCAATGACAATGACCCTTTAATGTGAATAAAACTTGTTTGGATGATAAACGGCACATGGAAGCGTGTGAGATCCTCTATGATTACTTACATGACCTTCAAACCTATAATTCAGGAAAATCAAAGGCATTTAGAACAGTAAACTTGAACTTGTAAACCTTTCATAAAATACATTTCTGAAAGTAAGAGAAGCATTTTAGGGTTTGCCAACTTTAGGGTTGATAACTTTTCAACAATTTAAAAATATAATGCAGTGAACAAAGAGAAGCCAAAAGATGCCAAAATTCATATTTGCATAATGATGATGGTTTATCAGATGTACTGTGATTAATTAATAAAGTCATAAAGATATATTGAACAGTTTTTTTTTTTTTTAAACATGCTGTATGGAGCCTTAAAGGTGATCTATGTAATTTGTTCAATGTTAAAATATATATATATTTTTTTTCAACACCCAGAAATTTCAGCATGAATGAAAACATCACACTACCTAAGGCTGTATACTTTTATGACAGTTGCTTTTACAACATTTGTGATGGGGGTGGGACTATCCATTTGTCTGACCAAAGATAGAAGAAGGAGTGTTCAAGAAATCTTTTTGAAAACAGTCATTACTTTTGCAGTTCTGTTTGGTGACAACAGTGGCACAGTATTTACATGCTATCGGGATTTGATGCATTTTCCCCTTTTTCATTCTAATGAGATCCAGTCATCTTGAGCCTTTAGTTCTCTTTTGGATTGGTTTTATTTGTTACTCCTCTGATAGGATTGTAACCCAGTTACAGCCTACACAAGTTTCTAAGTTATCATTCTTCTACAAGAGCAATAGGCAGCCATTACCAACAGAACGAGAGATTTTTAATAGTAGAAGGAATGCCAGGTAGACCAGAAATTAATGATTGTCTTTTATATCCAATCATTGCACAGGAAAAAAGGAAAAAGGGCACCCTTGTGAAAAGAAAAGTGCAGTTCAGCATTCTTTTGAAAGAAGTAGACCTGCTTAAGTCGAAACTGAATGTTTACGGACACTTAATTGCATGTTAATTGCAATTAAATTAAAATTATGTATTAGCTGAAACGTGATTAGCTGAACTTAAGAGTTCTGTGATCCACTTAAGTAGGACTTAAGTACATTTTTATTTGTAATTTCAAATTTACTTCTATATCGTATTTGAAATATGGTTAATGTGTACTGGCAAACATTTATGGTAGACAAAAACATACTTTTAGGGCATTTCTTTTGAAACTTGTATGCGGTATTAATAAATATATTTGTCATTATCACACATTTGTAATGAAGAAGTTGCAATTTAGTGCATTTAAAATATATTAACTTTAAAAGTAATATCAAATAACACACTACAGTTAAAATTACAATCAAGTGCTTTACATGTGACTTAGTGGCCTATGTAAGTGGAAACATGAAAACAAGTGTAGTTCTGTAAAGCACGACAAAAGATGATTAAAACATGATTTACAATGTACACTTTAATATGAAATTATTACAAAGTGTCCCTTTTAAACGTACTTACGTTTTGCGGCAGTCATGAAAGTGTGCTCTTATTAACTACACTTAAGTGGCTTTTATTTCATCAATATTATATTATCTGCAAATACAGTTGTTTTTTTTTAAATAAATGTACTTTTAAGATTTGAATACATTCAATACAATTAAGCACACTTCTTTTTTCACAAGGGCAAGAGAAAAGATTCCAGCTTTCCAATATGATCACACACATTAGCCCATTACTTTTTCAGTCAACTGCTGAATGTCTGCTCCTGTGACTTTTCTTCAGTGCGGCCATGTTTCTTTGTCTATCTGGCAGATGTTTGGTTGAGTCCCAAAACGGTTGCATTCTAAGCGCTTTGTTTTCTTATAAAAGCACGCAAAAGCTGGACATTTTCAGTACATACTGTGACTTCAGGTTCAGCCCAGGTTTCTGTCCAGTGCAGGCAAACATGCCGATGGTTCTTTTTGAGGGAACAAACCCTTTCTGTTTCGGCTTTCTCAGCCTACAAGAAAGTCTCGATTGTACTCTCTCCGTCACTTCTTGAACGAGTCTATCTCTCAGCACTGATCTTGTATCGGAGGATAAAGTAGGCGATGAGACGAAACGACACAAAGAAGATGCCCAGCACGATAAAGTCCAAGTAGAGCTTTGCATCCTCAACATCCAGCTCCTTCAAAATGGCTTCTGACTTCTGGAAGTGGCATGTCTCGTCTTTGTCGCAGTGCAGGTCCTCACGGTCAAACCCGTATATGGACAGAATGACTCCTTCAAAACCATATCTGAAAGTCAGAGGACAACTGATTTAGAAAAGGACCACTTAAGATATCCAATGTTTTTGGTATACAGTTTTGTTTTATTATAGAGCTCTATGGAATACTTGTTTCTGATTGGTCAAATGCAGCATTCTGTTGTCAAATATTTTGTATTTTGACCACTACACTAAGTCTACTACATTGTGCCTATATAGTTGCAAGTCTTTCATATCTCTTTGTACTTGCATAATAAAATAATTTAAACCTGAATCGATATATCATGATAATTTATTTACTTATCCTAATATAAAATCTCAATCAAACAATCACTATGATTAACCTCTTTATGATAAGTGTACTTCATCTTACATACTGTACTTAAAGACAACATGAAATTATATTTGTAGCACATTTGATCTTTGTAATGAGATGTAAAACATAATCTTGAGCAGGAAATAATGTTATAATGTTATGTAAAGGAGTTAATCACCCTTGTGAAAAAAGAAGTGTGCTTAATTGTATTGAATGTGCACTTGTAGTGTACTTCAAATCTTAAAAGTCTATTAAAACTATTACTTTAAATTATATTAATGAAATAAAATGGACATAATGAAATAAAGTGAGTACACTATCCATGACTGTTTCTTAACACACTTAAGCACACTTTTGTGTAAAATTAAGAATTTTACTTTAAAGTAGCCTACATTTTAAACATTATGTTTTAGTAATATTGTGTCATGCTTTAAAGAAGTACACTTATTTTAATGTGTTGATTGACTTACTAAAGCATATGTAAAGTACTTGATTGTAATTTTAACTGTAGTTAACATTTAACTTATTTGATATTACATTTAAAGTTAATATATTTATATATAGTAAAAATGCAACTACTACCATTACAAATATGCAATAACAAACTTATATGTCATGTTTAAATATATACAGTATCATACAAGTTTCAATAGAAATAGTATATTATGTTTTACTATAAATGCTTGCCAATACATTCGGCAGTACACATTAACATATTTCAAAATTAATACAGTTATGAAATTACATATAATGATGTACTTAAGTCCTACTTCGGTGGGTCAAAAAGAACTCTTAAAGGGATAGTTCACCCAAAAATTATATTTAAGCCATGATTTACTCACCCTCAAGCCGTTCGAGATGCATATGTCAATCTTTTTTCAGACGAACACATTTTCAGTTATTTTAGAAAATGTCTTAGATCTTTCAGTGGTTATAATGTGAAGCAATGGGGTCCAGCTGCTTCAAGTCGCAAAATGTGCATGCATCCTTCACAAAAATAATCCATCCGGCTCCAGGGGGATAAACGAAGGCCTTCTGAGGGTAATCCGTGCGGTTTTGTCGTAAAAATATACATATTTAAAACTTTATAAACGAAAATAACTGGCTTCCGGTGGCGGTCGGCGCACGTTCATGGAGATGGATGACGTTGTGACAGAGCGAACGTAGAGTTTTGTTTTGCTCTGCTCTCTGGCTGCGCTGTCACGCTCGTTCTACGTCACGACGCTTCCTACGCTACGTCCTACGTCATACGCCAGCATTCATCTCCATGAACGTGCGCCGACCGCCACCAGAAGCCAGTTATTTTCGTTTATAAAGTTTTAAATATGTATATTTTTACGACAAAACTGCACGGATTACCCTCAGAAGGCCTTCGTTTATCCCCCTGGAGCAGGATGGATTATTTTTGTGAAGGATGCATGCACATTTTGCGACTTGAAGCAGCTGGACCCCATTGCTTCACATTATAACCACTGAAAGATCTAAGACATCTTCTAAAATAACTGAAAATGTGTTCGTCTGAAAAAAGATTGACATATGCATCTCGAACGGCTTGAGGGTGAGTAAATCATGGCTTAAATATAATTTTTGGGTGAACTATCCCTTTAAGTTCAGTTAATAGCATTTAATGTAAAGTCTACATCTCTTTCACAAGGGCACATACAACTCTGTGAAACTGTGATATTGCTGGTTAATCATTTTTAGGTATAAATAATTAAAGTAAGAATTTCTGTTCATGTACCTAATTTCAATGAATGAATGATTTGGCACATACAGAATCTATCATACCTTAATATTGAACTAAAAG